>NW_022196344.1:600000-775158 GCF_008641045.1 Pistacia vera
ATATCATCAACATAGATGAGCACATAAAGAACTTGACCTGGTTCTTTGAGGATAAACAAACTGGAATCAGAAACTGAATTGTGGAAACCTTTTTCCAGTAATGCTTGTTTTAATCTGTCAAACCAGGCCCTTGGAGCTTGTTTCAGGCCATACAATGCTTTATNTATAACTGGTATTAAATTGAGGAGAAGAACCATTATAGTTGAACGAAGAGCCATTATAGCTGGTGTTGTAACGATGATAACACTGAATTGCTGTGTGTCCCATTTTACCACACACTTGACAAATCGGTTTTCCTCTCCCATTGTTTCTACCCCTACCTCTGCCATTTCCAACATATCCAAAAGGTCGATAGGCAGGTAAATTTGAAAGCTGATTTATAACCTCAGATAAGAGATTATGAGCATTCTGACTTATTGGCAGACTGCCAACAGTCAACGAATAACTCTATGAAGGTACAGATGCAACATTCTGCAGTGGAACCATATGGTTGACTAATCCAAAATGTCCAAATCCAGTACTTCTAGAAGGACTTTCAACAGAGTTTAAATGTCCTGATGCTGAGTTGTGAGACTTAGTTAAATTGGGACTGAGTGAGGCCACATTCACTGAACAATTTGAAAAATCAAGAGAATTAAATTTCTCAAGTTGCAGTTCATATTTCTGCAGCAGGAATTGAGCCTCTTGTAAAGTAATTGAATCAAACTTGGATTCAATCCTAGAGGTTAGATTGACGACAACTGCATCAAACTCTGGACCTAATCCATCTAAGACATATTGTAACACTTCCTCATCTGAAACAATCTGACCACTGGAAGATAAACTCTCAGCAATCCCTTTCATTTTCTTCACATACTCACTCACACTCAGATTGCCTTTTTGTGTGGTTTGAAGCAGGTTTTTCAAATTCAAAGCTCTAGCTTTAGAATCAGCCAAGAACTCATTTTCAAGAGTGAACTAGATATCAGTAGACAACTTGCATTTCAACACTTGACTAAACATACATTCACTAATTGATGCAAGGAGCCAGGTTACAAGAAACTTATCAGTCTTTTTCCAGACTATGTACTCTGGATTAATCTTTTCTTTTCCTAGGGTTTCCTTAATTCCAATTGAGCAAAACTCTTTCAAATCATCATCAAAAAAAATAAGAGGTTCTGGACATGGAATCAAACCTGTTAGGTGTTCTTCAAGATCGTGAGCTCCTACTATAGAGAGAACTTGAGACCTCCAAAAAGATAATTGTCTCGGTAGTTATCTCTAGTCAATTTTGGAGTGATGACCTGAAGACTGGAACTAAAGATCGAAGCGTGAGCACTGGTTGAGCTGTTAAGCATCTTCTCTGTACTCTTGTTTGACAGATGGTTGCCAAGAACTCTAGCCATTGACGTTAGTCATGTGGCTCTGATACCATAAAAACCTCAAAGAAGAATAGACAACGAAAGAGAGAAGAAGAGCTATTGATTTTTCATTAACTAAAACAGTTACAATCAGCTCATGCTTTTATACTCAAGGCTGAGCTTAAGCAGAGACGAGTTGAAGAAGAAGATACAAACAAGCTGAAGAAGAAGATTCAAATCTGACTTAGCTGTCGTTATAACCAATGTAAAGCACCAAGAGCAAAACGACACCGTACAAGATTAGTAAAAACACAAATTACAAGAAGCTCCTCTACTATTCATTTTATCACTAACATCCCCTCGTAGACCAAACCACTGGCCTTGTTCCAGTAAATTTTGCTCTGTTCTGCATTCTGTTTCTGTACTTAGCTGCTCTTCATTTGGTTCTTACTTAGAACCTGCTCAGTTCTTCATACAGATTCTACAATACTCTGATCTGAACTAAACCAAAGTTTCAGCACAGTTTCAGCATAAGGACTACAAATATGCAGACTGCAAATTGAATTACAGTAAACTAAACCCAAGCAGATCCAGGCAAAATTTGAGCAAACAAGGTTGCATAAACTGATGAACTGAAACCCAGCTGATCTCAAATCAGTAAACTGATAAAATTCTTCAAAAACCAGTAAACACAGCAACTGATACTAACTCCAAACCAATAAACTTACTAACTTCAAACCAGTAAACTTCTTCTTTAGGCAGATTCAAAAACTAGTAAACACAGCAACTGATACTAGCTCCAAACCAGTAAACTTACTAACTCCAAACCAGTAAACTTCTTTAGGCAGATTCGGTATAGCAAACAATCTGCAAGCTTTCAAACTGCAACTACAACTCAGCATTTCACAATCATCAACTACAACTTAACATTTCATAATTTGTACTTTCAAAAAAAAGCTTATCCTGCACAACTGCTCATCTTCAATTCAGTTCTACTCCACTCCAACTCATCAACTTTATCTTTCAACATAACAACAACATTCTTTAATCAATCATCTTCACAATACAATTACAACTTAGCACTTCAAAGGAAAAATTCCTGCACTTCAACTTATGCAGTTATACCAACTGAGTTCCTGCTTAGTTCAATAACCATGGACAAACTGCTCTGTATTAAAACAGCAATAACCAACAATGAACAGACTTTTCTTTATGTAGATTATGCACTATTCTATTCTTATTTCAGTAAACGTGTTCAGCAGACTGCTAGAACAAGGTTCCTGCACTCAAATTATGCAGTTCAGCATGTTCTCATCCTAGCATCAACAGCATCATCAACCAGTAGCACTACAGTAACAATCAACCAGTATCAACCAGCATCAACCACATCAACCAAAAAAAAAATATCAAACATTACTTCAGCAACATTCAACAGCAAAATCAGTCATCATCAACCACATCAACCAAATCTATATCACACCATCTGAACTGAGTAATTTATATAACCATGCCATTTTAATTCCTGCACTGAGCTTCAAGCTACAACAACTACACAACATCAGCAACTCAACAAACCAACCATAATAGCAGTCAGATCAGTGGACAGGTTTTTAGCAAAAAAAAAAAAAAAACAGTGCACTTCATGACTCAGTTGCCAAGTGTACTGAAACCACTGTAAGCTTTTGTTTTAATTCCTGAAACTGTGAGATCGAAAGAGCCTTTATCAAAACATCAGCAATTTGTAAATTGGACGGAACATATTGCACCAGAGCCTTTTTGGCTAATACTTGATCCCTTATATAGTGGGCATCTATCTCGATATGCTTTGTTCTAGCATGAAAAACCGGATTGGCTGCCAAAGCTCCTGCACTTATTTTATCGCACCAAATTATGGGAATGGAGTTCAATTTCACATCTAATTCAGAAAATAAGCTATTCAGCCATGCTAATTCAGTTGCTGTTTGAGCTAAAGCCTTATATTCAGCTTCGGTGGATGATAGTGCAACCACCTTTTGCTTACGAGAACTCTATTGCACTAGATTGGGACCAAGATACACGCAATACCCACTTGTGGATCTTCTATCATCCAAATTACTACCCCAATCCACATAAGCAAACATTCAACACACAATGAGGCAATTGGTTTGAAAAGAAAACCATGGAAGGAAGTGCCTTTAATGTATCTCAACACACGTTTACAAGCTTGCCACTGAAATTCTATTGGAGCTTGAAGGAATTGGCTTAGCTTATTGACTGTAAAGCTAATGTTAGGCCTTGTTAACGTTAAATACTGTAATGCTTCAATGGTGCTACGATAGAGACTAGGCTCCTTAAATAATTCACTATCACCAACAAAAAGTTTTGTCCCAACAGCCATGGGAGTAGGACAAGAATGAGCGTCTTGCATTTTTGTCTTGATAAGCAAATCAGTGACATATTTGGACTGCCTTAAGTGACTTCCTTCATCTGTTCTTGTAGCTTCCAACCCCAAGAAATATGTGACTGATCCCAAGGTTTTTAGTGCAAATTAATCATTCAAATCAAGAACCAACTTGCTAATGGAAGAGTTGTTGGATCCAGTTATCAAAATATCATCAACATAGATGAGCACATAAAGAACTTGACCTGGTTCTTTGAGGATAAACAAACTGGAATCAGAAACTGAATTGTGGAAACCTTTTTCCAGTAATGCTTGTTTTAATCTGTCAAACCAGGCCCTTGGAGCTTGTTTCAGGCCATACAATGCTTTATTAAGCTTACAACATGCAAAGGGCAGGGTAGAACTCTCAAAACCCAGCAGGTTGTTGCATGTAAACAATTTCACTCAACGTCCCATTCAGAAAAGCATTGTTTACATCAATTGCTGTAGTCCCAGCCAAGGAAACAACAAGCGTAAAAATAATCGAATGTACTGGTTTAATGACGGACTAAAGGTTTCAAAAATCTAACCCAGGGTTTGCTGAAACCCTTTTGCTACCAACCTAGCTTTATATTTTGTAAAGTCCCATCAGCATGAAATTGGTTCTAAACACCTACTTTTCCAACAACATTATATAGGAGTTTTAGGAACAAGAGTCCAAGTATTGTTTCCAAAAAGAGCATCAAACTCATCTTGCATAGCACTTTTCCACAATCTAGCCAAAGCTTCAGGTATGGAATTAGGTTTGGTTGTATGGGTAAGGGTGATGATTTGGAAGAAGGAAGCTATGGTTGTTTGGTTAGCAGTCTTTGGAAGTGGAGCATAGGATGAGGGTGGAAGATTGAATCTGATTAGTTGTGATTGGGAGGGAGGGTTGATGTTGGTGAAAGGAGGTGGTTCAGTTTGATGTGAGTGAGAAGGGATGGTTTTGTTTGATATTGGGAGAGTAGGCTGGTTTTGATTTTTCATTGAGGGTGGCTGATTATGTAGTTTTGTAAATTAGGGACAAAGTATCATACTAATGTGTTTATAGTGAAGCTGTGATGAGTTGATCAACTACAGCGGACAAGAGGATGAAGTCCTGGATTGGTTGACTAAAAATTGGAAATATTTGCTGGTTTGTAATAGGTGAGATCATTGCAAAAGAACAGTTTGTGGGTGATTATGAAGGGCAGATGGAGAAGTGTGTAAACATTTGAGAGTGGGTAAGATTGAGACCTGTCTACTTTGAATTGATATTATCTGGATTGGAATGTTGATTTGTTGGATTATCATTGCAAGGATCAGCTGTAGAAACAATCATGATGCAATGAGTATGTTGCTGCTGGAGCTGTGATAAGTTGCAGTAGGCATACAGTGAAGGAAAATGTGTCACTGGATCATCAGAATTGATTGGTTGATTGTTTCTAAGGATGTTTTTGAAGAGGACATACCAGGAAAGTGAGACTCAAAACCCCTTTTAAAAGGAAATTCGACTCATTAAAGTGGACATTTGGAGTGATAAACATTTTTCCTTCAGAATTGACACACTTATATCCTTTGTGAATAAGACATAACCAACAAACACACATTTGGAAGAATGAAAACTCAATTTGTGTTTATTAAATCTCTAAGATAAGGAAGCAAGCACATCCAATGTTTTAAGAGAAGAATAAGTGGTTTTGAGCAACAAGACTTCATATGGTGACAGAAAATTCAATACAGAGGTAGGCATTCTGTTATAAGGAACACGTGTTTCAAATGCAAGCACCAATAATGCAAAGGCATGGATGCATGGCTAACAGTTAGACCATTTTCAGCAATATGTCTAGTTTCTTCACTTCGACCATTTTGTTGATGAAACTATGCACACAAATGCTAAATTGAATTCCTACAGTGGTGAGTAAGAAATGAGACCTATATTCCCCACCTTGATCAGATTGCAAGCATTTTAGCTTGCAATTAAATGCCTTTTGACCAAGTGATGAAACTTGATAAACAAGAATAAACTTCAGCTTTTGTCTTAGGGAAATAACCAAGTAAACGACTATAACTCTATAAAATGGACATAATATCTATATCCTTCTAAGGAAATAACTGGAGATGGACCCCAAACATCACTATGAACTATTTCAAAGGATGAGTAGCTTTAAAGTGAGAAATCGGAAAGGTATTCCTATAAAGGTTACCTAATTTACAAGCATCAAAAAGGGTAACTGTGACATTGTCCAGCAGATTTTTTTGCATAGAAGATGGATCTTATGTAATGATTCAGCATGCGGTGTCCTAGTCTATTATGCCAAAGTGATAGTTGATTTTCTGAACTATACTAATTGAAGGGCACATGATGTATGTTCACTAAAAAAGTATCATGAAATGGAGTTGCATATGTAAAAAAAGATGCATTACTGGTGATTTCATTCAACTTATCACATTGCTGAGACAATAAGCAAGGTAATAGCAACTGAGTTTTATTTAAAGAGGAACATTACAGGTAGATGAGGACACATTACAAGGCAGATATTGTTTACAAGATTTGAGTCAGTGACCTGACTTACAACTGTTATTAGAAGACTATATTTTAGTCATATTATGACGGTTATTAATCGAACAGCTTTATTTCTTCATGTAAAGTAGGTCCTAAAACTGGTTTTTTCAACAGCAGAACATAAGTTTGAGGAACAGAAATAAAATGACTACTAGAATGTAACAGCAGATGATAGCGGGAAGGAGGAAGTATGTGGTGACGGGTTAGAAGGTATTTGCAACTGATACAGCCCAGCCTTAAGTCCTCCCTACAACAGAACTGTCTAGAAGCTTTGTCCTTTACAGTGAATAATCACAATCAAATTAACAACAACATTATTTTTGGTAAGTTTGAGATACTAAGTAAATTCTTGTAATCCTAGGCACACAAAGTACTTATTTAAGTAAACACATTGGATTTCAAGGAACTAGGAAGCCAAGCAAAACCAACATGAGAAATGTTTAGAGACTCACCATTGCCTACTTGTAGTTGATCATTACCATCATAGTTGCGGCTGATTGTAAATGTTTGGATCTGATGCAACATGATCAGTTGCACCAGAGTCCATATACCAGGCTGGGTCAGGTGGTGAGTGGAAGTGATAGTAGTAGGCTTAAATGAGTTCATGTTTGGAAAGGATGTAGCTGAGTGGGCAGCAAGAAGGCTGGTTGGGGGTTGCATTTGTGAGGAGCATTTGTGATTGAGAACCTTGAAGTCTGGCTATTGAGTTGAGTAAGAAGGCTGCTTTTGCTGATCAGTAGATATTGTTGAAACTGGTGTGATTGTGCTTCCATGATATTGAATGATGGTCATACGAACTATTTCCAGGAGCAAACATCTGACCAAATGAATTAGTATTAACACTGCCAGGACCAGCACCAACACCAAGTTCTTGAGAAAAAACCACTAAACCTCTATGGTGAATTGAAGTGAGCCGAGGTAACCCAGTGCCAGTATAACTGGTATTAATGAGGAGAAGAACCATTATAGTTGAACGAAGAGCCATTATAGCTGGTGTTGTAACGATGATAACACGAATTGCTGTGTGTCCCATTTTACTAACACTTGACAAATCGGTTTTCCTCTCCCATGTGTCTACCCTAACCTCTGCCATTTCCAACTATCCAAAAGGTCGATAGGCACGTAAATTTGAAAGCTGATTTATAACCTCAGATAAGAGATATGAGCATTTGACTTATTGGCAGACTGCCAACAGTCAACGAATAACTCTATGAAGGTACAGATGCACATCTGCAGTGGAACCATATGGTTGACTAATCCAAAATGTCCAAATCCAGTACTTAGAAGGACTTTCAACAGAGTTTAAATGTTCCTAATGCTGAGTTATGAGACTTAGTTAAATTGGGACTGAGTGAGGCCACATTCACTGAACAATTTGAAAAATCAAGAGAAATTAAATTTCTCAAGTTGCGTATATTTTTGCAGCAGGAATTGAGCCTCTTGTAAAGAATTGAATCCAAACTTGGATTCAATCTAGAGGTTAGATTGACGACAACTGCATAAACTCTGGACCTAATCCATCAAGACATATTGTAACACTTCCTCATCTGAAACAATCTGACCACTGGAAGATAAACTCTCAGCAATCCCTTTTTTTCTTCACCTACTCACTCACGCTCAGATTGCCTTTGTGTGGTTTGAAGCAGGTTTTTCAAATCGAAGCTCTAGCTTTAGAATAGCCAAGAACTCATTTTCAAGAGTGAACTAGTATCAGTAGCAACTTGCATTTCACACCTGACTAAACATACATTCACTAATTGATGCAAGGAGCCAGGTTACAAGAAACTTATCAGTCTTTTTCCAGACTATGTACTCTGGATTAATCTTTTCTTTTCCTAGGGTTTCCTAATTCCAATGAGTTATCTCTTTCAAAATCATCACAAGTAATAAGAGGTTCTGGACATGGAATAAACCTGTTAGGTGTTCTCAAGATCGTGAGTCCCTACTATTAGAGAGAACTTGAGACCTCAAAAAGATAATTGTCTCGGTAGTTATCTCTAGTAATTTTGGAGTGATGACCTGAAGACTGGAACTAAAGATGAAGCGTGAGCACTGGTTGAGCTGTTAAGCATCTTCTCTGTTCTGTTTGACAGATCGTTGCCAGGAACTCTAGCATTGACGTTAGTCGTGGCTTCTGATACCATTTTAATCTCAAAGAGAATAGACAACGAAAGAGAGAAGAAGAGCTATTGATTTTTCATTAACTAAAACAGTTACAATCAGCTCATGCTTTATACCAAGGCTGAGCTTAAGCAGAGACGAGTTGAAGAGAAGAGATACAAACAAGTGAAGAAGAAGATTAAATCTGACTTAGTTGTCGTTACAACCAATGTAAAGCACCAAGAGCAAAACGACACCGTACAGATTAGTAAAAACACAATACAAGAAGCTCCTCTACTGTTCATTTTATCACTAACAATGCAAGGTTACAAGAAAAATGAATGAGTTATTATTGTTATATTTATTATTTTAATTTAAAGTTAGATATCAAAAACAGAAATATTATGTTGGCTAATGGGTTTAATTAAAGACTGACTTGCTCTCACCTACCATTATTAATTTATGATATTATTATTTTTACGTAAAGAAATCCTATATTTAAATATAAACTTTGAGGTAAAAAAATACTTAAGATATTATATTGGCTAATCTTGTGTTTAATTAAATTTCAACTTCTTGTTCACTCACCGGATTATTGGCAAGAATAACTGTTCTCTAAATTAGTATAGTCTTAATCAACTAATAGATCATCCAACATGACATTGATCTCATCAAGCTAGCCAACCCCCTCACGACTTAATCTTGGATTTTACTTAATGGGTCATGATATGTTACTTAATTTTTGGACTTAATTTTTGATACTTTTTGTGAACCGTTTTTATAATGATCCAACAATTATAAGATATGATGAGGTTAACATTAAATGCCCTGTCTTAAACTTCTTTCTATCATCAATGGATTAACAAAGATGAAAGGTTTATATAAAGTATCTAAATTGAGTCAAAAAAAATTTAAGTTGCAGTATCTCAACCTTACTTTTTAGTTTATATTTTGAAAAGACTCATAAAGAGAATTAAAAAGTTAAAAGTCTTTTTTTTTTTTTTTTTGTTGTTGTTGTTGTAATTCTTGGTCTGACAACTCACATTATATCAAGACCAAGGGTCTTAAGTTCGAATCTCCACATACACAAATAAAGAAAAATGAAAAAAAAAATTCAAATTGAACATGAGAAGATCTATTGGTTTAATATATGTTGCGCTCTCAACTACAAAATTTAGTTAAATTTTTTTTTTTTTTTTAAATTACGTTCGTCCCCAATGTCACCAAGTCTTTGTTTATAATTCTGGTCCACTAGTGTCAATGACAATATTTGATCTTGTAATCTAAAAGATTTTCTAAAAGTTACTTCTTAATAGTTAATACACACTACGAATGGTTAGAATTTTGATGTCTATTCATTAGGGTTAATTCCTTAAATACGCATCCAACCATACCACAATAAAATTCCAAATATAGATAAAAAAAAATATTAAGGTTTACCATAATACTTCTATTTATATTATCTGGAACAGTTGAGCTGTCAATTATTGAAATAGATTAGGTTGTCAAATTAAGTTTAATGAGTATATAAAATTGTTAAATTGAAAGTAATAGAAACAAAAATAAGTTAACAAATAAAATAAAAAAATTAATATGAAATAAACTTAGATGGAAAGGTAGAAAAAATCTGCTATATCAGATTTTTTGGGAATAATTATGTTTTAGGGGGGCACGGTCTAATTAAAGAAAATGCTTAAAATTTTAGGTAGACCTTATGTAATTGCACTATAACGTGGTTCTGCCCCTGGCTATGAGGTTATATTAGTACATATTTAACTGAAAATTGAATATTTCTTTGTAAAACCGGTTTTTTACCCTTTATTTAAAATCCCAAAATACTAGCCATCAAAATATTAAGCTTTCTGCCAACATAAGCATTAATAAAATAAAATTATGCCCATTTTAGGAAGTAAGCATACAAACCATGGTAAAAATAATAATACTATTCATCCCAAAATTTTCATTCCAAGTGTTGTGTAATCCAATGTCTTATTAAGAGTTAAATGGAATGGTGAGTAGGTGAATGACGTTTTACATTACCAAATAAAATAACACATCATTTGTGATGTAGATTTTGGGATGTGTACTGTGTAGTATTACTCTTGAAAAACATTGGCATGCTAGCACCCAATAATTTATACAAATTAATCCAGAAAAAAGCATAAGAAATGTAGAAATAAAATTTATTAAGTGTAGATGTAAAAATCTATCTGTACTGAAGGAGAGACAGATCCCGTGAGGTTGAGACCACTAGCAATCTGCTGTACCTGCACACATAGAGAAACAAACGTGAAGCGACGGAAAACACTAGAGTGGTGTTTGCCATAGGCACTCTGACGCTCAAAGTTAGCAAAGCTGAAAGAGGCTGATTTAGTGAGAGTTAGGAAGTAGAGAGATTACCAGAAGTCTAGTCTGGGACTATGACTACGACTGTAATGCAAAGTTCTTAAGCGGGAACTTCAGGGTCTGAAGGTGTAATGTGATCTCCCTTGTGAGAGGGCTGACCTCTATTTAAATAGTGACTGTCTGGCCTCCCAATCCTAGTGGGATTAGGAGTTCTCATAGTAATCCGTTTCCTCTAAGGATATATCCTTTGACCCCTTATCTTGGCATGAAAGGGAGTCCAAGTATGACTCTGACATGGACCTTGGAGGAATTGGGATGGTAATGGACTACCTTATCAGTGTTTGAGTAGGAATGTGATCTGTAGATGACCGTGGGCTCTTAATTTGACCATAGGCCTAGGAGGTGTATTGGGATTAAGAGGCTTGGGTCCAGATAGTTTGGACCGATTGTACTTCGTACCGAATGGGCCTTATTCGGGGAGTTCTGGCTTGGGCTGCATCGGGATTGGGTCTGGGCTTTTCTTCATTGTCAGACGCGTTATCTATTTGGGCCGAGGACATTTTTTGGCCCTAAGATTAAGCATTAGGGGTAAGCGGTTCTAGATATCCTACATATTTTGGGGGAACCGAAACCTTTTTTTGTTACTGTTTTGGTAGGGGAATGTAGAAAATTGCATTTTGATTGTGGATGAAAGAGAAAAAAACCATTAACAGTAAATCTTAGCTGTAGAATTTATTAGCGCCACATGTCAAAGGAATGTAAAAAGTTCAAGTAAAACTTAGGTCAGGAAATGATCCTAATCCATCAAAAAATTGCAACGTAGCAATGTTTGTAGGGTTTTTCCTATCATCAATTGACAATACAATACAATACAAATGATTAGTGATGCAAATTCATTTTGAAGGCGAAGGCAGCTAGAACAGGACCATCAAACAATATTTTTTTTCCTAGATTGGGGAGCAATATCAGTACGGTAACGGCAACACCAACAGCAATGGCAACGGGCAGCAAAGCAAGAGATAATTTCAATATTATTTCTTACTTTTCTGTACCACGCTCTTGCTTTTCGGAAATGAGCTAGAAGACATCTTCTTATCATGCGGGAAATTTCGGGTCCGTATGTGGAAAAAGCAAGTCGCGTAGGAGGGGATACTGCCAAGACAAAAACAAGAACAGAGGCACTGAAGCTGATGTCTACATAAATAAAGGATAAAATCCTTCTGTGACCAAACACCAGATAAACTGTGGAACAAAAAGCTACCATAGCGCTGTTAGAGAGAGGAACAACATAACAAGACCCCACATAAACTTTGTTGGAAAAGAGTAAAGAAAATCATGTTCGGAATACCGCGCAGTGAGCAGGAAAAAAATATATGATGGCAGCAACTGATGGAACAGAGAAATGAATCTGAAACGGCAAATATCTTGAAGGATGCCCGTTTGTGAAAAGTTGGTTCGACCATCATCGCTTGTAGTCATTGGTACTGTGATGGCTGCTGCAGATACTATAGTTGCAATGAGTGCTGCAGCAAGTGAGAATGAGGTTGCAGAATCTTTCATCCATTTCTCACCTTCTTTGGCAAGTCCTTTATGTTCTTCCATAAATACCATTCGTGGAGTTTCTCCTTTAGAATTTTTTTCCTCTTTGTAATCGCGGCACAAGTTTCTCCCACTTCCTATATAAAAGATAAAATCCATAATTAACTGTCTTATACCATCTTAATATATTTGATATAGTATAGGTGTATGCAATGAGTAAGCTTAAATTTCTTTAACAAACTAATGAAAGTAATTTAATAAAATCATTTATACCTGAATTTAAAGTGTTAATTATAACTTTATAAATAAAAAAAAGTATGTAGTGATTCAACATCAATATTTAGTCTAATAGTCACATTCACAAATACACGAAAGAAGAACTTAGAATAGATCCATATACACCGACATTATATAAAATTGTGAAAGTTGTGAAGCCAAAAACGGAGCCGTTCACTGTTCAGTCAAACGGGGTCGTTTTGTTTAAGCCACTACCAAGTTTCAGCCATCAATCAAGAAAGATCAAGGGCTGAGAAGCGTGATGAAATCGTATATAAAGAAGACAACAGTGTACTTAGAGAACGCGTATTCGTTAATCAGGGATTAGGGTTTCAAAAGGGAAAACACTCGGGCTAGGGTTTTCTGTTGAATTTCTGGGTTAATCTGTTGAGTGAGAGAGGGTTGGTTTCCTTCTAGAGGCTGGTTTGTCCTGGTTCTTGCAGATTTTGAGAGGTTCTTGAGTGGTTAGGCAGTGGTGTGTAGTCTGTTTAGGCAGATTGTAACTGTGTTCTTCTTGTATTTTGACTGTCTCAAGTGCAGTGGGCTTCCTATTTTCGGAGCTCAACGTGGACGTAGTCTATCCAAGATTGATAGACGAACCACGTAAAATTGTGCTTGTGTATTTGTGTGGTGATTCTGATCTTTAACTTGTGTGTTGTTTGTGTGGATATTTATTAGGCTTAGGTTAACAGTGGTACAGAGCTCAAGTCTAAGGGATTTAGGGTTAGAAATCGTTTGGTTCGTACAATTCTAAATTAGGGTTTGTAAGATTTGGGGTTTTTCGTTTCAAGATTCTAGACCGTTAGGACTTCAGATCTTGCTAAGTCTTGGGCTAATTCGTGAGATTAAGTTACAAACAAAGGGATCGACGAAATTCGTACAAATTCAAATAGGGTTTGTCAGATTGGGGGTTTGATTAAAGGCTTATAGGCTTTAGGGTTGTCGAATAGTCCTTGAATCAAGTCGAATTGGTTAGTCTGAGTCACAAACACAAGTCGAGAGAAGTCTGGGTATTGTCTAAGGGGCTGTAGTAAGTCTTGTCACTTCAGTCTTTTTGTGTCTTGCCTTGTGTGATACAGTTTAAGGGTGTTTAGGCTGGAACACCAGTAACTGCCTTAAAAACTGCCTGGCAGTAATTGGCGAATTCTGGTATAACAACGCCACGTACCCTTGACTGTTCTGTCTTGCTACTAAAATTCAATGAGTACTACTCGTATGGAGATCTCCCAATATGATGGGAAGATCGACTTTAATACATGGAAAAAGAAGATGAAAGCCCTTCTTTCGCACAATAAAGTTGGGCTTGCTTTAGAAAGAGATACCTCGAAGTGGTCTGAAGAGAAACTGAAAAAAAAGGCTGAAGTGGATGAGGAGGCCTACAATCTTATCATAATGAATCTATCCGATGCAGTCATGCGAAAGGTTGATGGCATGGAAACACCGCTCACACTTTGGGGTAAACTCGAATCCCTTTATTCCTTACAGTCTGCACCTAATTTAGCATTTCTGAAAGGAGCCCTATTTTCGTATAAGATGGATGTTACTAAGTCTGTAGAAGAAAACCTTGATGAGTTTCTTAAGATGACATTAGTATTGAAAGGCACAGATCAGGAGTTGGGAGACTCCAGTCTGGCAATGATATTGTTAAATTCTCTACCTGATGAGTACTTGGTGGTTAAGAATGCCCTACAATACACTGGGACAGTTCCCAGTGTTGACCTGATCATAGCAGGTCTTAAATCTAGGGAGTTGGAGTTGAAGATACAGAAAATGAATGGAAATAATCTGTTTGTCAAAGGTAGATCAAATCCAGGACAATCAGGAAAGGATAGCAATAAGATCTTTCAACAACACATAAACCCTAGGGCTAAGAAAAAGGGGAAGAATAACAAGTCTAAGGGAGAAACTAGGAAGTGCTTCCACTGTAATAAACCTGGCCACCTTAAGAAGAACTGCTATGATTGGATAAAGAAACAAAAACAGCAAAATACAGAAAGTAACCTAGCTAGCACTAGCACTGGCATTGAAGTTACAGAAGCCCTCACTATCTCAGACTATGCTAGCAGTAAGGAATGGGTCCTAGATTCAGGATGCACGTTTCATATGAGTCCCAACATCCAGTGGTTCCAGAACTTTAAGAAGGGAGAGCTAGAAACTGTCTTCATGGGCAATAATCACTCTTGTAAGGTTCAAGGCATAGGAAACATAACCATTAGGTTGAACAATGGCAAAATCATAATGCTAACCAAAGTGAGGTATATACCTGACCTCAAAAGAAACCTGGTNTTTCATATGAGTCCCAACATCCAATGGTTCCAGAACTTTAAGAAGGGAGAGTTAGAAACTGTCTTCATGGGCAATAATCACTCTTGTAAGGTTCAAGGCATAGGAAACATAACCATTAGGTTGAATAATGGCAAAATCATAATGCTGACCAAAGTGAGGTATATACCTGACCTCAAAAGAAACCTGGTCTCCTTGGGAACTTTGGATGAAGCTGGATGTAGTTATAAGGCAGAAAAAGGATCCATAGTGGTGTACAAGAATAATGAAATACTACTTGAATGGGTCAAACAAAATGGGCTATACATTCTGTGTGGTCAACATTGTGCACTCACTGTAAAGTCTGCACTATCATCTACAAATCTAACTGCCGCAGAGAAATGGCATCTGAGACTTGGCCACATAGGCCAAAAAGGTATGACAGTGTTAAGCCAACATGGGTACTTTGGTAAGGAATCAATATCTGATTTAACTTTCTGTGAAGTGTGTGTGTTAGGAAAACAGCACAGAATGAGTTTCCAAAAGGGGACTCATCTGGCTGAAAAAGGGTTAGACTATGTTCATGCAGACTTGTGGGGTCCTGAAAGGGTTAGAACACATGGAGGGAATTGTTATTTTCTCTCCATTGTGGATGACTATAGCAGAAAGGTATGGGTGTACCTACTTAGGTCTAAAGATGAAGCCTTAACCAAGTTTAAAGGCTGGAAAAAATTGGTTGAAAACCAAGTTAACAGGAAGGTAAAAACCCTTAGGACTGATAATGGCCTGGAATTCTGTAATCAGGATTTTGACTCTTATTGTGTAGAAGAGGGAATCTTAAGGCATAGGACAGTTAGGGGAACCCCTCAGCAAAATGGAGTTGCTGAGAGAATGAACAGAACCCTTCTTGAAAGGGTTAGATGTCTTTTATTCACAACTGGTCTACCAAAAACTTTTTGGGGGGAAGCCTTAGGCACAGCAGCTTACCTTATAAATAGAAGTCCTTCTAGCTCAATAGACTTTAAGTGCCCTAAAGAGAAGTGGTCTGAAAGGAGACCATCTCTTGAACACCTAAGAGTCTTTGGATGTGCAGCATATGCACATACCAGAGATGGAAAGTTAGAACCAAGATCCCTCAAGTGTGTCTTCTTAGGATACCAAGAGGGAACAAAGGGCTATAGGATGTGGCAAAGGGATGCCCCAGGGGTTAGGGTAATTGTTAGTAGGGATGTGATTTTCAATGAAACAGTTTTTCCTTGTAAATCTGGTACTAACAGTGCAGGTAGCTCAAAAGAAGAGTCTGAAACCTTAGGACAAACTGGGACAACTCAGTTTGAGGTGGAGCCTGAGACTAACCCTGATCAATACACCCAAATAAATGATCCTGACCCTGTTGAAGATCAACCACAACAAAATCAAGAGCAGGAGGGTGCAGATTACCCTACTGACAATGCTGAAGAGGATCAGCAGGACAACCTGGCCCAATATCAGTTAGCCAGGGACAGAGTCAGAAGGGAAATCAGACCCCCTGCAAGGTACAGCTATGCTGACCTGATTTATACAGCACTCCTAGCTGGGGCAGAAACACATCGATCAGAACCAAATACCTATGATGAAGCAATGAGCTCAAGGGATAGAAGAGATTGGATGGCTGCTATGGAGGAAGAGATGGAGTCATTGCACTCAAACAAAACCTGGACACTGGTTCCAAAGCCAAAGAATCAGAAATTGGTTGAATGCAGATGGTTGTATAAACTGAAAGAAGGGATAAATGAGTCTGACCCACCAAGATTCAAAGCAAGGTTAGTGGCTAAGGGCTACACTCAAAGAGCAGGTATTGATTTCACTGAAATATTCTCTCCAGTAGTTAAATTTAAAACAATTAGACTCATGCTAGCAATTGTAGTTCAACATGATTTAGAGATAGAACAATTGGATGTTAAAACTGCTTTCTTGCATGGTGAGTTGGATGAGAAAATATTCATGAGTCAACCTGTAGGTTTTAAAGACAGAAAACTGCCTGATTATGTATGCTTGCTTAATAAATCTCTGTATGGACTTAAACAGTCCCCTAGACAGTGGTACAAGAGATTTGATGCATTCATAATAGGAAATGGATTCACTAGAAGCATGTATGATAACTGTTTCTACTTTGCCTGTATGAATAACATGCCAATCTACCTTTTGTTATATGTAGATGACATGTTAATAATTAGCAAGTCCATGTCTCAAATTAATGCATTAAAGGCCAAATTGAATACTGAATTTGATATGAAGGACTTAGGGAAGGCAAAGAAAATACTAGGAATGATGATTGATAGAAATAGAAGTGCACATACTCTTAAACTGCATCAGTCCTCATACTTACAAAAACTAGTGTTAAAATTTGGACTGAATGAATCCAAGGCAGTGACAATGCCCTTAGCAAACCATTTCATACTTAGTAAGTCACAGTCCCCAAAAACAGAGTCAGAAAGATTGAAAATGGAGAATGTCCCTTACTCTAATGCCATAGGTTCTGTAATGTATTCCATGATATCCACCAGACCTGATTTAGCATATGCAATATCACTATTAAGCAGATTCATGTCAAACCCTGGAAATGAACACTGGAATGCATTAAAATGGTTGATGAGATATATTAATGGTACTGTTCAAATTGGTTTAATGTTCTGTAAAAGATATGCATCACTTGATCTGGTGGGGTATGTAGATGCGGATTTTGCAGGTGATAGAGACTCTAGGAAGTCCACAACTGCCTATTACTTCACACTGGGAGGCAACTGTGTTAGTTGGAAAGCTCAGTTGCAACCTCTGGTTGCATTATCCACTACTGAAGCTGAGTATGTAGCAGTTTCAGATGCATTCAAGGAAGCAACATGGTTGCAAGGAATCCTTAAAGAAGCTGATCTGCTGAATGGCACAGCAACAGTCTACTCTGATAGTCAAAGTGCCATCCACTTAAGCAAGAACCCAGTGTATCACGAACGAACTAAACATGTGGATGTAAGGCACCACTATGTCAGAGACTTGATTGCAAAGGGAGAGTTAAATCTGCTGAAAGTACCCACTGAAGACAATCCAGCAGACATGGGAACAAAAGTGGTGACCACAGCCAAGTTCAAGCATTGCTTGAACCTGCTTCATATTAAGTAAGTACTGTCCTGAAAGAGCTGAGAAGAAATACAGGATAGCTCACTGTACTAAAGGGAATGAAGTTGGCTTCAAGGTGGAGACTGAAAGTTTTGTGAAGCCAAAAACGGAGCCGTTGCACTTGAGTCAAAACGGGGTCGTTTTGTTTAAAGCCACTACCAAGTTTCAGCCATCAGATCAAGACAGATCCAAGGGATGAGAACCGCTGATGAAATCGTATATAAAGAAGATCAACAGTGATACTTGAGAGAACGCGTATTTTCGTTAATCAGGGCATTAGGGTTTGCAAAAAGGGGAAAACACTCGGGCTAGGGTTTCTTCTGTTGAATCTTTCTGGGTTAATCTGTCTTGAGTGAGAGAGGGTTGAGTTTCCTTCTAGAGGCTGGTTTGTCCTCTGGTTCTTGCAGATTGTTGAGAGGTTCTTGAGTGATTAGGCCATAGTGGGTGGTAGTCTGTTTGAGGCAGACTTGTAACTGTGTTCTTCTTGTATTCTTTGACTGTCTCATTAGTGCAGTGGGCTTCCCTATTTTCGGAGCTCAACGTGGACGTAGTCTATCCAAGATTGGATAGACGAACCACGGTAAAATTGTGCCTTGTGTATTTGTGTGTGATTTTCTTGATCCTTAATCTTGTGTGTTGTTTGTGTTGCGGATTTGTTTATTAGGCTTAGGTTATAACATTTCTGAACCTTGGAAGTTTATTGTCAGAGTTTCTGAAGTAATTAAGATGATGCATGGAAGAATAGTTGGAGGTTAGATATGCAACCATGAACCATCTACAAGTTTAAAAAAAAAAAACATAATAATAACTTAAACCATTTGACAGTCCCCTATTCCAAAAGATCTGTATGTGAAGCATACATTGAGAAGAGGAACCAATTGGTATACTACTTCATGCCCCAAAGATCATAATGATTAGTTATCCTTGTAACTCCTTCCTTATCTCTTTCAAAGTCATGATTTTAAAAATTTATTCATAATTCACTAGCCATGATAGCTAATTGAAAGAAATTTGAAACTCTGTCGTAGCTTAACAAATTCATGGAGCATATGTATGGCAGAAATTTCAATTTAGAAATAGAGAATATGGGCTCAATATAACAAAATGCTGAGTGCTTGGTGAGATTCCCTCCCAAAATACAGCTTTCGAGAAATTTGATTGATTACTGTTTGATGCGGACTAGCAAATATTGACTAAAAGGCAATTCTTCTTTCATTGATTTGCTTCAAATAGTCTAAAAAGTAAAAACCATGTTAAAGCAAAAAACACTTTATGATCTCTCTATCAAAATGTTATCATTTCTTTTGATTACTCTCATTTTTAGAGTAATCTCGTGTGATGTTCAGTTCTTTAATCTCATGCATGTACAAGGTATCTTTTGAAAGCTATCTTTACCATTTGGCAGAATGGTGTGACAGAGTTCCATAATTCTCTGCGGTTTTTTTGAGAAATATATATTATGTCTTATACATGTTGATCTGGTAATTGACCACGTAAATATTGTATTCATGTTAATGTTAGGAGGGAAGACATTTGATTTCTCAACCGATTCTGTTGCTTTTGGCAAGAAAAAGAGAAATAGCAAGTCGTGAGTAGCTGGTAAAACTTTCTGAAATATATCCTTGGACATTCTGTAACTAGTGTACTGAATTACCATATTTAACATCACTAATGTGCCATTATTTTCATGTTAGCTCCCATTTTCCATTTTAAGAATTTATACGTTATTTGCATAATGTTGTGCATGATTTTTCGACAGTAAGATTTGTGCCACCTATCTAGAAACTATACTGAGATCTAACTATTAATATCGTCCCACGTGTCACTCCCATAAGAGATGACTTTACAAACAAGTTCATCAAAGCTAAGTATAGGTGTTCAAACTTAAGCATGGGAGAGGGTTAACTCAGATCCAAATTACGGGGATTATGCGTGTAATTAGCCCCATCATACCAACCCCCAACCACTGTCAGACAATGTGTATAAAAGGGAGACCTCATCTCCATTTTTAGGGGGATCAACCGATTATCATTCATGCAAGCATATTTAACATGACTAACGTGTCATTATTTTCATCTCATCTCCCATTTTAAGAATTTATATATATTATCTGTGCTTTTGCATAACAGATTAAGTCCAAACATAGAAAGCTACTGTTGATTATCACATGAAAGGATCAACTTATGGTGGTAAATTTTTTTCATCAGGCTGTTGGAAAACAAGAAGATCAAAGCATTTTTGTAAAACACTTAACATGGGATTAATGACTTTCGCCTTTTTGTTTTGCCTTAGCAGCTTCTGTTATCTTTTGACTATTGAGCTTGACACAATATATGCTGGCTTAAAGGTAATTTTGTCTTTCCACTTTTTGTTTAATTGTTATAAATTATTCTTGCGATCAACAAGGCATATCTTTGACAATTGTTCATTAGAATGACAGGGTATGGGCTAGACGTTCTTGAAAATAAACTACTTGATTTTGTCTCTGCATGAGCTTGTTGTCATAGAAAACCCATCACTGTAAATGAATATGAATAGCATATTCTAGAGCAAAAGAAATTCTATTCAAAGATTTGATAAACCCTTCTTAGTCGTTCCTTTTATATACCAAAGAACAACATAGGTTTCAAGTTACAAATGAAGGGTATAATTTGAATACAGATTGAAATTGAAAAAAATCAATTGTCCTCAAACTAGCTGTATAGCTCTGCCAAAGTGGTTTTCTCATGGATTTTTCTTCTCAATTTGTGGAAGCAACAGAATTGACAATCTTTGATACATTACTAATGTTATACAAAGAACAGAGGAAAAAACAGGGGAGTTTATAGAAAGAATGATCTGCATATCTTCCAGGGGATATCTTCTAAATTAAAATAACACTCAACCTTGACAAAGACAATATTTTATATAAAGGATGTAGAATATTAAAAAGTTCTCACGGTGAGATTAATATAAGATTAAAGAAAAGTTGTGAACACTAAAGCTTAAATAATGTACAAAAGGAAAGAATAAGAGCATTGCTAGACAAACATCAAAGCTAAATATTGTTGGATATGCATGAAGAAAAGAAAGAATAAGATAATTGCTTGGAAACAACTTATAAGAATGGGAAGAATAAAAATATAAGCTAATTTTCAATTATTTGAAAATTAGGGCTTCCGGCCAACTGAAGGAACTGCCCAAATCAAATTCTTCAAACGTCGACACTACAGAAAGTAAATATCTTAAGATGCTTTGAAACGAATGGCCGAAGATCTCTTTCAGTTATTTCTTAAATCCACTGGAAAGGGCTGATGATTCCGAACCAACCTATTGTTGTATGAGAGGACTGGCTCCACTTGGTCAGTTGTTCAGGAATCAGGCTTGAGACACGGTCAGAATGAATTCTGTAACGTCAAAATCGCGTTCTTTGCAAATTAAGGTTTCAACTCGTAATAGAAGACTACTAAATTTAATTGGGTCATGGAACCTTGAAGTTTTATATGTGCCAAGCATCTATTTATTGGTTGAACTATGGACTTCGGATTTACGATATCTTTCTCCCATTCCATCAACTTATCTTTTAAAACTACCAATTCTGAAATCCCACTCCATACTACAAATCCATCATCCTAGTGCAAAGTTGTTGACATCATCCCTTTGGCAGCTATAAATGCAACCAACGAAGTTTTCCAAGCATCTTAGTCCTGAGTTTCATATTAATATGCAGAACGAGTGCTGCCTTTGTCAAGACTAGCAGTATGATTTTAAAACCATTTTTAGTTACTTCATTTTGCAAGTTGTGCTCATCTTTAATTACGTTATGCAACAAAGATTTGTCATATTATGTTTTCTTAATTTCATATTTCCTTATCTACTCTATAAAAATTGCAGACGCTTCAATCACTACAGCCACATTAGGTCGGTGGTTATCGTGATATTTTTATGAGTATGATGCACAGACACAAGCTACATGGTACTGAAGCGTCAAGTAAGCCATGAGATGTCTGGTATGTTAAAGGTTTGTTGTTCCTAAAATATGCATATTATTTGAAAATGATCTTTCAACACGATGTGCAGAGCAATGACTGGAATCAGGGGAAACATGTGCTTTTCTTATGTAAAGAGTTTCATATAAGGTCGCCATACCCTTGGCTTCCATGGAGTGTCAACATTGGATAGCAGCTCTCTCTGATATGCCATTATTTTGTGCCCAAAGGTATTACTACTTTGCTGGCTTTTGCTTTATTATGCAGGTACTTTTGTGTTGGTTGTGTAAGTATTAGCGAAGGCTTTCTCATATTGTGAATGTTGCAGGCTCTAGAAATGCAGATACCTACTGCAAAGTTGGTGAAATCATCATTCCTGGATGCAAATGTTAACTTTTTCTCTTAAATTCACTTATTTGATATGTTCTTTTGTTACTATGCATATTTTTCAATCACTATAGACAAATTAAAATTGAGTTCGTTTGAGGGATGGTGCCAAAATAAAACAGAGGATTATACATGGATATTTCATTGTACTTCACCTCTTATTTGCCTAATAAATCATAGATCAGTTGAGTGAATAAATTTTCATCTAAGATTATCAGTCTCCCCTTTTAGGTTGCTTAACTGAATTGCGGTCACATAATTCTGGAATATAATATGTTACAAGCTAGCAGCTATTGAACTTCAGGGCTGTGATGAGAGAGGAGAATGCATGAAGGTGAGACAAATGCTGATGCAAAAGTCTTGGGCACGCGTGTATTGCAGTTGTTTGATTGTTTGAAATTTGCAACAACTTTTAAAATTTTCAATTTCTATGATCATCCTTCTAGTTTTTGACTGAATATATAATCACTCCTACCCTCTTATCAATGCGATCAATGAGTTGTCCGAGAATCTCAGCTCTGAATTCAGTAATTTATAACAACAGCTACTAATGATTTCCCGAATCCCTTATTTCAGGTACTTTATTTATGAGTTATCACTGTTATATACGACATAAAGTTGCCTAATTTATCATATTATGCCAGAATAAAACTGAGGGAAAATCATGTTATCTTGTGAGGAAGATAAATGGATACTTCACGGTACTTTAAATAGCTCTTGTTTGCCTAAGTTATCATAAATCTGTAAGACTTAAAAGTGGCCACAAGCCACAATTATTCAGTTACGACAATTTTTCAGTTAGAGGGTGGTTTTAAGGAGTTATTAAAAGTAAACTGCCTGTCTCAAAGCTGTCCAAAAGGTAATTTCTTTTCATAAAATACAATATTTTGTGACAGGTTTATGCACGAGAGATGCTGGAGAGCTTTGACTGAATTGATTAGGCCAAGGCAAAGTTGGTGTCTTTGGGGCTATTCTATTGATAATTGAAGGCTGAGGACAACAGAGAATAGCGATTTTGAAGCGAAAACAGGGCATTTTGGTGTTAATTTTATGTTCAACTTTTGTACATTTGTTTGTTCTTACTAATTATAATGATTTCTCGATTATGGTTTCAAGCATTGAAAATGGGTGCATGGCTGAAACTTCAATTTTGAAAGAGAAAGAAAATGTGCTCAGTCAAACAGAATGCTCATGTCTTGGTGAGTTATTTTAGCAGAACGATACACTTTAATTTATCAATCTTCATCGTTCTGAGCACATAGAACTTATCAAACAACATGTATTGCAAAGACATGAATCTAGTCTTGCAAATTCAGACAAATGGAAGGAAAGTGAAAGATTCATAACAAGAGCAATTTGCAAATGGGGTCAATGCATCCTATCTTGTGTGTGTACTGAAACTCGACTGCTTGACATAGAGCTTGCAGTCTCTTACACTTTCTATTATAAATCGTTGTCCCTCGCCTCAATGTGCTTGTAGTATAGCGTGTACCAAATGCAAGGAAAATAGTCTAGCAATGACCATTAATGTCCATAACTCAAACAAGAAGAAGTTCAACATGTACCTAGTGGTGAAGCATGTATATTAAGAACCTCATGATTATGTATATTGAGAAACAACTTCTTGTAGCTTTCATACATTAGAGAATGATATGGCATTCAAGTTCCAAGCAAAGAGTTTAATTTTAATTTTGATTGAAGCTAAAAATTACCATTGTGGTTTGGTCTTGTACATGGATGTGGTTTATGAGAAATGCTTGTTGTAAAAATACATTATTTATTGCAACATTATTTAGTGAAATTGGAAATAAAATTTAATTCTCCATTGTTCCTTAATTATAATAACCGGAATTTCCAAATTGAAATATTGAAAAAATATGCATCATAATATGGAAGGTTGGATTACATGACATGACAAATAGGAGAAGTGATTTTTAGCCCATATATTAATATAAATAATACTATACTTACAAAGATTCTATACAATATGACCTATATAGAGTAATGTGACATTCCTTGCATTGCCATATCATTTACTATAATTTAATATGCATTTATTAACTTGATTCTTTTTTGTTAATTCATCCGGTCATACCTTAACATGTCACTTTGTATAGTTTTTGTAATAATAGTATTATTCTTTTAATATCTATATTTCCCACCAATATCAATATAATCACTATGTTTATCTTTTGGACATTGATTGTTCTTACTAATTATAATGATTTGATGTCACTTCAGTGGATAATTAATTTCTCAATTTGAGAACATGGCATTCAAGTTACAAGCATGGTCTAATTTTAAATTTGATTGAAGCTAAAAATTACCATTGTTTTCACTATTGCAAATGGGTCTTTCATGCATTTATATCTCATTAAAAGAATATGGTAAATTTTATACATTATGACATAAATATAGTTTATCAAAACAAGGGAGTCAATAAAAAGAAAATCAACAGATCTTCTAGGAAAGGCAGTCATAGAGCCACACTATACAAGATATAGTGAATTTTATACAAAATCTCAAATATTATCTAAGGATTACAAGGAAAGGAATGGATAAGATATATTGTAAATGTTTTTTTTCATTAATTAGCACCAAGGGAAGATGTGTATAAAGAAAAGAATATAGCATTATAGGATAAAAGAAAACGACATACCTTTACTAGCATCAAAGCAACGAAAAAGATTCTTTGCATCATATAAATAATTATTCACTTTATAATAACAGAGACAAAACAAGGGGAATTTGTACAATGAAAAATAAAAGTCTAATAAACTAATATGATACTAACTAACACTCTATAATTTAACTAGCATGAAAGCAAAGAACTTTTCTGACGATCACACAAGCTATGACCGGCAGGAAAAGTTCTATGATCAAAATACTTTGTAACATATATGTAATGTAATTGTTTCTTCCAAAAAAATGTGGAGATTTGATCATCATACACATGATTTATTTAAAACAATGTCTAGTTAGTAGTAGAATAGGAAGTGTCTTTAGATTTGTTTCCAGAAATATTTTTGTTTGTTAGTCTGTAAGAGCTCTCTCTCAATTTTTTATTCCAATATTGTAAAATACCTGTTTAGTGACATTGGAAATAAAATTCAACTATCCATTGTATGGTACTTTTAGGGAAATTGAAGATTGTTCATTATTTATAACCAAAGATTGATAGAAATAGGCTTCATGTATATTCACCTCTTTTTACCAACAAAAAGGTCCTTCAACTTGATAGGTGGTGAAATTTACTGGTAGAGGGCGTATATGACTTTTCGTCACTAATTATTCAACTCTAATTTAAGGTAAATTCTAGGGGCAGGAAGATATCGTTCAATTCATAAAACAATTTTCTTCAACTAAGAAGTAAGAAACATATCAAATACAGTTTTCCCCTTGTTATACAATACACGTAAAAACCTTGAGACATCTCATAAAGCAATTTAGCATGTTTTTAATTCTGAAAGCAAATCCATATTTGCAGCACTGAGGAATCTCTCCTTCATAAATTATCTCCTTCTTACAAATATAAAATAATTGGTGTATTATTTTGATGGTAATTAGCCATTTCCCACCAATATAATCACTATATTTATCTTTTGTATATTTGATTTTCTTACTAATTATCATGATTTAATGTCACTGCAGTGGATAATTGATTTCTCAATTGTGGTTTGAAGCATTCAAAATGTGTGCATAAATCGTTGTCCCTCGTCTCAATGTGCGTGTAGTATAGTGTGTACCAAATGCAAGGGAAAATTGTCGAGCAATGACCATTAATGTCCATAACAAAAGCAAGTTCCACATGTACCTAGTAGTGAAAAATGTATATTGAGAACCTTATGATTATGTATATTGAGAAATGACTATTCGTTCCTTTCATACATTAGAGAATGGCATTCAAGTTACAAGCAAAAGGTCTAATTTTAATTTTGATTGAAGCTAAAAATTACCATTGTTTTCACTCTTGCAAATGGGTTTTTCATTGTAATTTTTATACATTATGACATAAATATTCTTCATGAAAATAGAGAACAAATAGGGGAGTCAATAAAAAGACAATCAGCACCATGGAGAAGATCTGTATAAAGAAAAGAATCTAAAGATTACAAGGAATGGATCAGATATATTGTAAAGATTTTTTAAATTAATTAGCACCAAGAGAAGATTTGTATAAAGAAAAGAATATAGCATTACAGCCATGACAAAAGAAAACAACATACCTTGACTAGCATCAAAGCAACGATAAGGATTCTTTGCGTTATATATATATATATATGTAAAGTGAAAGGAATAACCATTTTAGATTGTTTGCAGAGATTAATATATGCTTTGTCATTGGTATAAGTCTAATAAACTAAAACGATACTAGCACTCTATATTTTAACTAGAATGAAAGCAAAGAATGTATTAAAATAAAAGAATAAATGTGGCATTGCTTTTAGAAAGCTAACATTGTTGGATATGAAGAAAGAAAAGAATATGAGAATTGCTTTTGCTTGGAGATAAGTTTGGTACCTTTACTAGCATCAAAGCAACATGTTGATTAGAGTCATCTGGCGAAAGATTCTGTGGTCTTTTTTTGGGCTATAAATAACAAATGGAAGGCTAGAATTTTCACAACACAATTAAACACTCCAAATATTTCAATATCTTAAAGCAATTACCATCTTTGATCATGGCTGAAGCGCTTGTCTCCACAATCCTAAGGCAATTGGCTTCACTAGCCGCTGAAGAGGTGAAACTTCTTGCTTGTGCCGACAAAGCAGTGGGAAAGCTCACCAGCAATTTCCAGGCCATTCAAGCTGTGCTTGAAGATGCGGAGAGCAGGCAAATGAAGGAGAAGAGGGTGGGAGATTGGTTAAATAAGCTCAAAGATGTTTCATATGACATTGAGGATGTGTTGGATGAGTGGATCACTGCAAGTAGAAAATTACAAATGAAGGAAGCTGAAAATGCTTCCAAGCTTTGGAAAAAGGTATGTTCCTGCATCTCCTCTGATTGCTTTTGTTGCAAGAAAGTTTTCCTACGTCATGAAATTGCTATCAAGATAAAAGATCTAAATGAAAGACTTGGTGATATTGCCGAGGAAAAGGTTAATTTCAATTTTAGCTTGACTAGGGGCACTAGACAAGAAGGGCATGAAATAACTACCTCTCTTATTAATTTAAAAGAGGTATATGGAAGAGATCATGATAGGAACAAATTAATAAACTTGTTGTTAGCTGAGAGTAGTCAAGGATCAACCATCTCTACCATTTCTGTAGTAGGGATGGGAGGAATCGGCAAGACAACTCTTGCTCAATCAGTTTTTAATAATGATAACATCAACACCCATTTTGACAAGAAAATTTGGGTGTGTGTCTCTGATCCTTTCGATGAGATTAGGATTGCCAGAGCAATCCTTGAATCTCTCACAAATAGTCCATCAGAGTTAGTTGAATTAGAAACTATAATGCAAAACATAGTTCAAAAAATTGAACGAAATAAGTTTCTTCTTGTCTTAGATGATGTATGGACTGAAAATCATGAAAAGTGGAAAAAGTTAAAAGATACTCTACAGTATGGATCTCCAGAAAGTAGAATTTTAGTGACCACACGTAAGGAGACTGTTGCAAATGTCATTGAAAGCACCAAAATAATTTCACTAGGGGTACTGTCGGAGGATGAAAGTTGGTCTTTGTTTAGTCAACTTGCAATTTTTGAAACAACTAATAAAGAGTTTGAAGAAATCGGCAAAAAAATTGTCAAAAAGTGTAAAGGTTTGCCTCTTGCTATAAAGACTTTAGGTAGTCTTTTGCGCTTTAAAAGAAAATTTGAAGAGTGGGAAAATGTTTTAAATAGTGAAATATGGGAATTAGAAGTGGTAGAACAAAGGATTTTTCCACCTCTATTATTTAGCTACTATGATTTGTCCTCTATACTAAAAAAGTGTTTCTCATATTGTGCCGTATTTCCAAAGGACTATGTGATAGAGAAAGATTTATTAATCAAGTTATGGATGGCTCAAGGTTTTCTTAAGGTAAAAGGAAACAAGGAAATGGAATTAGTTGGTGAAGAATATTTTGAAAACTTAGCAATGCGTTCTTTGTTTCAAGATTTTGAAAGAAGTGAATATGATGGTAGTATTTTAAGATGCAAGATGCATGATATAGTGCATGACTTTGTTCAATTTGTTTCAAATAATGAATGTCTTGCGATAGAAGTTGAGAGTGATTCAATTCCTCAATTAGAGATTTCTTATCAAAGTGTTCGACATTTATACGTAAGAAGTAATAGTTCAGTTCCTAGATTTATTCTTAATCTAAAAAAATTGCGTAGTTTTGTAGTTGAGAGGGCACACTTTTATGAAGGAGACCTATCCCGATATTTTGAGCAATTAACATGTCTGAGGACATTAAATCTATGTGATTGTCATGCAAAAATTCCAAAAGGAATAAAATATCTAGTGCATTTGAGGTACCTTAAGTTGACGGATAATTATAATATAGAAAAATTGCCTGAGGTATTATGTGATTTATATAATCTACAAACCTTGGATGTCACTGGTTGTTACATGATTAAAAAGCTACCCCAAGGGATAGGAAAGTTAGTTAATTTGAGGCATCTATTAATTGGTAGGACATGGAGATTAAGGTACATTCCAAAAGGAGTAGAGAGATTGAGTTGTCTAAAGACATTAAATAAATTCGTTATTAATGGTGATTATGATGATGGTAACAAAGCATGCACTAGTCTTGATTCTTTGAAGAACTTGAAACTGGGCCCATCTTTAGAGTTAGAGTTGGTAAATGTGAGGGATAGTAATGCACTTAAACTTGCAAATTTTCAGAGTACCGATAATCTCCTTCATTTGACTTTATCATTTCGTATTCAGTGTGATGAGAGAAGAGGAAATGAGGAGAATGTAATGATTATTGAAGCATTACAACCACCTCCAAATTTAGAGAAATTACGGATAGAATACTTTGAAGGCAAATCCATGTCTTTTGATTGGATGGTATCATTAACCAAGTTGAAGGAGTTAGAGCTTTATGATTTCAACAATTGTGAGTATTTACCTCCTTTGGGAAAACTACCATCCCTTGAATCACTAAAGATAAAGTGGATGGGTTGTATAAAAAGAGTGGGTAATGAATTTTTGGGAATAGAAAATGATGTCACATCATCATCATCATCATCAATTGTTACCTTTCCCAAATTGAAATTCCTTCATTTCACATGGCTATATGCATGGGAAGAGTGGAATCATGAGATTACAAATAATAGAGACAAAGATATTACAATCATGCCATCTCTTCATTTTTTGGAAATTAAACTATGTTCGAATTTGAAGGCACTGCCAGAACAAATTCTTCAAACACCAACACTGCAGCAAGTAGAGATTGGTGGTTGCCGTTTTCTGGAAGAACGTTACAAGGAGACAGGAGATGATAGGAGCAAGATCTCTCACATTCCAAAATTCTCTATGTGAGAGATGCAATTGCTATTCACCCATTGGTAAATTCATTCCCCTTCTCCTTTTTGTAATTCAAAATCTTATATTACAATAATGTTTTTTATTATTTTCAGTAGGACTCTTATTTAGAGGATTACATTAGTTATATTATGTCTTAAAACTGATTATTACTCTTCTTATAATGTTTTATTTATTACTCTTATTTAGAGGAATACATTGGTTATTTAACCAAGAGTAATGCTACAGTTACCGACTGGTGTGTACCGATTTTGTGCACCGAATGACGTGGCACAATCCTGACCGTTTATTTATTATCAATTAATATTAATCAACGGCCAGGATTTTGTCACGTCATTCGGTGCACAAAATCGGTACACACCAGTCGGTAAGTCTATCATTTTCCATTTAACCAATTGTTAGATAAATTTAATTTATTTATTTTTGTGCATGCAAAACTGATTTAGAATTTTTTAAAAACATGATATTTTGCATTTATTATAATATTTTTTAAAGACATGCAAAATTATAATAAAAGAAAATTTATAAAAGTATTTAGATAACTTAAATAAATGCAAAATATCATGTCTTTAAGATTAGTATTTATTTGGTTAGATCAATTTAATTTATTTATTTTTATGCATGAAAAGTTGATTTACATAACTTAAATAAATGCAAAATTTGGTTAAAAATTGTCTTAAAAACAAATATTATTAAAATTCTTATAATATTGATTAAACCCAACTAAACTTCATTCTTCTCTTCTGTGTTCAATCGTCATTCTTCGTCTTTAATATTCTAATCTTCGCTTTGTTTTTTCGATCGTCTTCAATATTCAAGAATATTTGGTGATGGGTGTTGATATCGTCATTTTGCCCTTTTTCTGGGTTTGGTTTAGTGGGTTCTGGTGCGGGGAGCTAAGAGATAGACTTGTGGAACCCGAGTATTTGGAGATGGAGGAGAGAGTTCTAAGCCGTTGAAGGTTACGTTGAGTGGGCTCGCCAAGCATTGGACGACCTATGCGATTCCGATTGATAATGGAGGACTTGGAGCCATGGTGTGGGGTGATGTTGCTTCAGAGACTCTTCAACTTAATGGTAAAGTAAAGTTATCTTCGTGTGCGTTGTTGAAGAAAATTTTGGCTTCGTCATGCTTTCCGTTGTTCTTGTTTTTATTTTTAGTGAAGAAACACACATTGAGAGTATTAGTAACATTTGATTTAGTTCATTATCACTTTATTGTTAAAGAAACAGAATGTGAGAAGTTAAAGACTGAATAATTTAATTTAATTTAATTTTCTATATTTTTAATCAAGTAGATGTCAAAGAGTCATTTGAACTGCTTCAAATGTTTGGATTGGTGGCTTTATTATTTTTCTGATAATAATGGTAAGAATGCTATCACTTGTTCTTTTTAGGTTGAAATCGCTTTTCACTCTATGTTGGTGACAGAAAGCCTGGGAAACTATGGCATTGGGAAGTAATTTCAGCTTTCCCATCTCTCTTGACAGATAATGAAAGAAGAATTTGACTGATGACCCTGGTGCCTAGGCTGTTGATTAAACCTTTGTGTTATATATCCATATAAGTCATTGCAGATGGTGGTTGTTAAACTTTCTCAGTTAGATCCTGGCATCTTGAGATGATCTGTTCTTGATAGGAGTAACAGAGATCTTTAATTAAAATCAGATCACAGCTCTCACTACTTCAGCTATTGTGCTGCAATCGGAGGTATTAAACTTGGCTGGCAAATCCTTCATTATATATTTGGGTTTTGTTCTGTTTGTATTGGCTAAGACTTTCTCATTCTATGAATTTGGCAGGCTCTAGATTACTTTTGGAGATCCCATTGCAACGTTGTTGAAATCGTCAGTTCTTGTAAATCTTGGGCACCTATAAATGCGATAAAAAAGGAGAGTTTCTAAAGCATCTTAGCCGCAAGTTTCACATAAGTTTGATGAACAAATACTGGCTTTGTTACATATAGTTGTGGATGATTTCCAAACCATTTTTAGGTACTTTGTTTAGCCAATTGAGCTCTTTCTTAATCTTCATTTATCAGTTATAGCTGTTTATGCAACCAATGCTTGTCATTCTATTTTTTTTTTTTTTCAATTTCATATTTCTTTTTTGTTACCTTGTGAAAATTGCAGACTTCTCAAACGCTGCAGCCACAACAAAATACAGTCCAATGGACGAATGAAGCCAAAATAATACACATATGCTAGCAACATGGTATCCAAATAAGTCATGAGATGTTTGGTGTTTCTTATTTTGCCTCATCTTGTCTACAGGCTGCTTGTTTATATTGTATGCATGCTATTGAAGATGGCCTTCCAGCATTATGAGCAGCAAAATGACCAGAATCAGGGGAAACGGCTGCATGTTCTCATACGAAAGAGAGTTTTGGTAGAGTTACGGATGCCTTTTGTATGGAAGTCGTTTTGGTGAGTTTTTTAATATACTTGTAACACGGAATTCAAGTCTTGAGATGTTTAGTATTTCTTTAATTGTGCCATTTATCAAGAGGTTGATTGTTTGGATAATTATGCATATTATTGAAGATGATCTTCCAATATGATGCGCAGAGCAATGACAAGAATCAGGAAAAATGCGCTTTTTCTTACATGAAGAGGAGTTTGGGCAGAATCACTGATGATTTATGTGGAGAAGTAGTGAGTTTCTCAGATGAGTTTTGATATCTTTTGCTCCGGCAATGCGTCAAAATCAGATCGCAGCTTTAGATGATTTGGCCATTATTTTGCACCCAACGGTATCAAACTTTGTTGGCTATAGCTTGATTATGTTATTATGTATTGGTTCTTTAAGTTTTAGCTAAGGATTTCTCTTTCCTGAATGTTGCAGGCTCCACAATAAATTCAGATCATAGTCCAAAGTTGTTGACATCATCAGTTCTGATACTGCTTTTGCTGTGATTTAACTGTTGTATATAACTGTAAAATTGTTCTTCTAAGTTTCATTAATCTGATATTTCCTTTCATTACTTTGAAGAAACTGCAGACTTCTTAATTATTGTGGAATAGTTAAAATCCAGTTTATTAAAGGGATGATGCCAAAGCAGAACAGGGAGAAAATGATATTCTTGTTTGCCTAATTCATCATAAATCAGTTGACTGAATAAATTTGCCTCTCAGAAAATCATGCTCGCCTTTTCGGTCGTTTATGTGAATCACAGTCAAAATAGTTGGGAATTTAAATGCTTAGGACTATGACAAGAAACGAGAATGTATGAAGGTGGGAGAAGTGATGAAGCAAAATACTTGCTCTTGAGCGATGGACAGATGCCTTGTTTAGAAATCACATGGTACATTAGTTTCTATTTGTCTAATTAAGCATACGTCATTAAGTAAATATATTTATAATCTCATTTTGAGATACTCATACTTTTTATTTGTGTTGTTTATGTGAATAGAACACGGAATAGTTTGGCAGACATTGGACTCGAGGAGCAAGGATGAAATAGGAGAACCAAAAAGTTAGGAGACGTGATTAAAGGAAAAAGGTTTCTAATGTTTCAATAACAAATTATGTTTTCTTCTCTTATTTTCCACTTAAAGCAATCTCATGATAGAAGTTCTGTTTTCTTTTGGGCCGTTTAGTTAGATATCAAATTCTTTTTTGAAGAAATGATGTTCATACAGACTATGAAATGAGGTAATTCCTCTGTTTAAATTATTCTTGGTTCATTGGATTTGCATCAAATTGTTTTAAATCTTGTGTAAAAAACCACTTTAAAATAAACTCTCATAATGCTATCAGTTCTTTTAATTTTTTGTTTTGTTATCCCATGGACACAAGGTATCTTTTGAGTTCTGAAAGTGATTCTTAGTGTCAGGCATCAAGGTGTCACAACACTCCAATAGGACCCATAATTTTCTGTGGTTTTCTTGAGCAGTAGTGATGCATGATACAAGCTCAGTAGTCGAAAGAATGTGTTCCTTCTTCCTGTTCTTTTTTGCACGATGCGGTAATTTTTCGTCTTGACTTCCCTTTTTTTTTTTTTTTTTTTTTTTTTTTTTTTTTTTTTTTTTTTTTTTTTTTTTTTTTCCTTTTTTGGTTAGTTGTGATTTCTTATTATTGTGATTAATGAGGCATATTTTTGATATTCTTGACCAGAGTGACAAGCTTGAAAACTATTCTCTCCTTTTTTGACTTCGTTAGATGGTTAATAAAAGCCATGCTTGAGGGAGCATGTCTTGCACATATTGTTCCATATTTTTTCATAGGCCCTCAGTGTAGTCGGGGCTTTCACACAAGACACTTGTGCTGTAAACTTTTGACATACAATAGTGATCAATATAAATATAACTAGTGCAAAGAAATCTCTAAGTTTCTGAAGCAATTCAAGCACGAGCAGATCAAAACTCAAATTTTTGGAGTTCAGAGTTGTTTCAATTTTTTTATAAACACAAAATAGCTTTCATAGTTTATAATATGATTGAAAATTGTTTAAGTGCTTCAACTGCTATACAGTATCATAGTTTCTTTGTTTTACAGACATTAAAGAATGCTTAATCACCATACAAACTTGGAGGGGCAGCAGGCGGAAGTGATTATGATCCTGAAGGAAAAAGTGATTATGAGGTAATATGTTTGTTCTATGTTAAGATGGTATTTCAGTAAGAATCTTCTAAGAAATTCTGAAAGTTTCTCTTACAGTTCTTTGTGAAACCCATGATGGCAGATCATGCGCTTTTGCCAAAGTTTCATAAATGAGATCTATATATATCTGGGTCCTGACAAGGTAACTTAAGAAGATCTCCTTTTCATCTTTAATCTGTTTTGGAGTCTCTGAGTTGTATGACCCACATCTCCATGCCCGATTTACTGTTTTGTTCAATTTTAGGATCTTCCATCAGAAGAGATGTGTGTTTGCACCCGAGAGATGGAGTATCTCTTTGGGCAATATAGACGTCTTGCTGGTCATTTTCAGGTACTTAAAAACACTTGAAAGAGGTTGTTTGACACGTTGAATTTATCTTGTATTTTTCTTCTTATATTCTCATTATTCTCTGTTATTTTTCATTATTATTATTTTTCAAGTCATTTCTTTAATTATTATAAATTATTATGTACTGCCTAGGTTTGAATATGCCATCTATCCCTATGGCGGTTAATATTCTGACAAAAGCTAATGTTCTTATTGCTCCTGCCATGGCTGCTGATGCTGGAAGGGTGTGTTCTTTACTTCTACAAGGCATATGAATCTTTATGTGCCTTTTGAGTATCTATGCTAACATGGAATCGAAGGCCTCTTCAATTTCCTTAATGTAGGGTTGTCGCTTTCTTATTTTTAGGTGGTCTTTCCTTGCCCTTCCCTCCGGCGGATTTTGAGTCCCAACCATATAATTGTTTATGCATTTAGTTTGGTTGGTTTAAATAGGTATCAAGAGTTTGGTTTAACTATGGTGTTTAACAACATAATTACAGTGATGAGTGACTCAATAGGTTTGGAACTTTTTTCTGCATCAACAGCTTGCCCTTTTAATTTTGCAGTGATTTGTGACATGATAGGGTTCTTTTGGACATGCTTAGTTGTCACCAAATAGAGTCTCTACACCACAGTTTCATTGATTGTCAGGATGCCATGCTTAAGAACACATTTTTGTTTTAGAATGCGGCTAACTATAGATGTGAATGAAAGTAGATACATTCCAAAACCATTAATTAGTAAGGCTAACTATGGATGAATCTATGCAGAATTATTACAAATTATTCGTAAATGCTCTAAATTATTGTGTATGCTACTATGTAGCCATATAAGAATAGGCCGCACATCAACCCACTTACTTATATAACTTTATCCAAGCGGGTTGAATATGTTCTTGAACTCTTTCCACATATTTTTGAGTTGAAGGTGGGGCATATTAGCCGTGGCTGCTTGACTGCCTTACATTCGTCCATTTCAATTTTGGTTTTGTCAAATTTTTTCATTAACTTTGTCTGATATGTATTTATTTATTAAGTTGTTGACCAACTTGGCTACAGGTTGTTGCTGGTGAACTCGAATTAAATCATGAGTGCAACCTTAGGACTTCAAATCTAAATTACAGTTACGACTATGTATTTCATTTCAATTCTTGTTGACTTATAACTTCAAAAATGCAAATAGATTAAAGCATATGCAGAAATTACCAACCCCATTTCTCAATATTTCGGGCCTTTTAATCACATTGATGAAATATTAGATTATATTTTTCTGAGTGGAACCTAGAGAATTTGCTGTAGTAAAAGTGACTTCCGAACCAACTGCTACTTGATGACCACCCCTTCTACTAGTCCTGTGAAAGTTGACACATATAACTGTTAAAATGACTTAAAATATCAAATTTTCAAAGTGGTTGTTGACATAAAGTTGGTAAGGGAATAGTGCATATAGTTAAGCTCCTTTAGGATCTTTCATATAGTGATATAGTCTGTTTTCCAGAATCCCAAATTCAGGTACTTTAATTTGCAAAATTGTGTCACCAACGGATGTCTTGTTGTTTTTCAATGAGTAAGAAATTGGAAATTATATATTCTGCAATTATGTTTTTGTGAATTCTTTTCACAATTACATGTTACAGCAGAAGATATTTGATTTGTCAATTGCATTGGTGTTTGTGATATGAAAGAGAGACAATAGGCTGAGCAAGTGACCAACTAGTGAAATTTTTGAAGCATATTTTTTTTAATTGTTCTTTATTTTTACATGCAATTATTGAACGTTATCAACTTCTTGTTGCCCCTTTTGCAGATTACGTCAGTTAGCTCTTCCATCCTCCCCAAATTCAGTAAGCAAAATCTTTTTATAACTCATAGAGGTTTGTTTTTGTTGTCTTCTAGCTATTAATATATTCAATTACATTATGTAATACTTTGTTTTCATATCTCATTCTTGATGCAGTAAAGAAAGTTCAACACTATATCAAATGTCATGCTTTGAAGAACTAGCTCTTTTATATGCGAGATCACTGTTGTCGAAAAGGTAATGTCTTCTCCACAATTTTTAGTCTAAAAAATGACTAAGTTTGTTATGGAGAATTATCTAGATCAATTTGTGTTATGTTTTCTTCAACTATTGAAGCTTTTCTTAACATTGTATATCACAATGACAGGGTTTGAATAGGATGTTCTTGATTGTGCCGACGTTATCATCAAAAAATTTGATGAGCTCTAAAGACAATAGAGAGAATATAAATTTTGAACAGAAATTAAGGCATCGCACTATGAATTTTGCTCAAAAGTGAGCATACATAATCCTCCGGATGTTGTTGAAATTGTGTCATGAAACCAAGAGATGCTCGAAAGGGAGCATACATAATCCTCATTATGTTGCTGAAATTGTGTCATGAAACCAAGAGATGGTTGAATATTGGCCAAATTTGGCCACTCTTTATTAAGGGCATAATTGTGTTTTTTCTTTGTAAACTTATATAAACCTTGAGATAATCTTGTTTCATAACAAGGGGGGAGCTAGAAACATAAGAGAGATTGTGGAGAGAAACACATGGATTTTCCGCTCTTACATTAGAACAATCTCTTTAGGATTTATTGTGGTTTGAGGCTTTTGATCCTAAACTTATTGGAAGAGGTGTGAGAGTGTTTTGTAATTCTTGTTCCATCTCATTTAGTGAAACCAACATCACCAGCCGTGGACGTAGGCATATTGGCCGAACCACGTAAATCGTTGTGCTTTTTTGTGTTTTTGCCTTGACTTTTTTTTTTTTCCCTTAGCTACTGTTTGATTTTTTTTCATTTGCACATTTTTTCTTAGTATTTTCAGTTTTCTCGAAAACTAAACTATGATTTAAGTTTATAAATATTCATTCAAGATATAATTATTAACCATGATCTGCAAGCATTTAATAGCCCATTAACAATACTAGGCCGGTAAGGTAGCAGAACCCCTCGCGAGCACATCCACCATTATTGGTATTTTTCTTGAAATTTTCACAACTATAAGTAACCAAATGAGAAAGCATAGCGAGTAGCAACATGATCATGGTTGATCCAGCAATGGTAATGCCTAAATCACAAAAGACATTAATAATTATCGTTGATGTAAAAAGCATTAATTGTGGACAAGGAATTAAAGCAAAGTCATGGCTTCTTCTCTTCAAATTAGTGCCCATTTGTACCAGCCCCACAACACAATAAATTGATTCTCGTTGTCTAAAGAGAATAATAGTGTTATACAATTGACACCGTTTTCTATTGGTTTTATATTTAAAAATGTGTTTTCTTGGTATATTTCATGTAACATTTCACATTCATAGTGAAATATTAGGATCTGATTATAAGTTTTGGGTTCTTACAACTTAGTAGACGTTCTTCAGATTAAAAACATTTGTGTAAACTCCAAAAACGAATTTGAATGCTTTGAACCCAAGTACAATTACTATGATTGAAAGGGAAGAAACAAAAAACAGGAGGGTAAACAATAAAGTGGGGCTCAAATATAGTTACTCATGAAAATTCATTAGGTGAAATTGGGCTTCTCATAGTGGGTCAAGTTTCTCCAAATGCCAAGTGATTAAGCAGCAGTCCCACATATTGTCGGTTGTAGGCAGAAATGTTAAACCAAAGAGAGGGTGGTCCAATAAACCACGTCCTCTAGCATGGCCCATGAGAAGCAATAGAGATGACAGAGCCCTTTGATAATTCAACTTACTTAGTTGAAAATCTTAACATCGATCCAACCCAAATTGACCATACAATATTTCTCACAAAGTTAATATAAAATCAGTATTTGTGGGGTTTTGAAGTCGATATGTAAAGGTAATAGATAAAGTTCAATCATTCCAATCCAAAAACAAACTTCAAAGTGATATGAAACAACAAGAGTTTTAGACTGTATTTCTAGTTTAAATAGAGCTAGGAAATGAGGCCCCTCCTTGAATCTTTATCATTCAATGTTTAACATTATCATAAGAAGATAGTAATTCAAATTCTCTTGTACCATCAACCTTTGTTGTATAACATTCATTTTGGGTAAGAAATTGAGCAAAATCATGTACTATATCATGCATCTTGTAGGACTTTATATTGATATCCTCTTCATCTTTTTGAAAATCTTGGAAGAAAGAACGCATTGCTAAAGTTTCAAAATACTCTTCACCAACTAACTCCATATCCTTATTTGGTTTTGACCTCACATAACCTTGAGTCATCCATAACCTAATTAATTGTTCTCTCTTTATTTCATAATCCTTTGGAAAAATTGCACAAAATGAGAAACATTTTTTTAAAAGAGGGAATGAGTCATAATAACTCAGTAGTAGAGGTCGAAAAAGCTCATGTTCTACCTCTTCTAATTCCCATATTTCACTCTCTAAGATATTTTGCCACTCGACAAATGTTCTTTTATAGCACAAAAGACTCGCTAAAGTCCTTACAGCAAGCAGCAAACCTTTACACTTTTGAACAAATTTTCTACCAATTTCTACAAATCTATTAGATTCTTCATTGGTCTTTCCAAAAACAGCAATGCGACTAAATAATGACCAACATTTCTCGTCAGGTAGTATCCCTAGTGAGATCATTTTGGTGGTTCCTATGACATTTGCAATATTCTCTTTACGTGTGGTCACTAAAATTCTACTCTCTAGAGAACCACATCGAAAAAGATGCTTCAATTGATCCCAATCTTTTGAATTTTCAGTCCATATGTCATCTAAGACAAGAAGGGATTTCTTTCCCTCTATATGTCAACGTATGTTTTGCACTACTGTTTCTAACACATTTAAGTTTGGTGCATTATTTGTAAGAGATTCAAGGATTGCTTTGGCAATCCTAAGCTCATCGAAAGGCTCGGAAACACACACCCATATTTTTTTATCAAAATGAGTGTTCACCTTATCGTCATTAAAAACTAATCGAGCCAGAGTTGTCTTGCCAAGTCCTCCCATCCCTACTATAGAGATAATGGGGAGGACTTATTGATTGCTTTGATGACTTAACAACAAATCTAGTATTGTATTCTTATCATCATCTCTTCCATAAACCTCTGTTAAATCAATTACAGAGGTTGTCACTGGTCGTTCTACTTCTTTGCTAACCTCAGTGATAGATCTAAAGTGGAACCTCTCTTTCTCCACAGCAATAATAATAAGTTTTTCATCTAGATCTTTTATCTTGATAGCAATTTTACGACGTAAAACCAGTGAACCACAACTAAGATAGTGAAGAATGACATAACGTACCTTTTTCAAAGGCTTAGAAGCATATTTGTTTTCAGCTTCTTTAAGCAGAATCTTTGTGTTCCACTCATCCAACGCATCATCTATGTCATAGGATATGTTTTTGAGCTTCTCTAACCAATCTCTCACAACATTCTCCTTCAATTGTCGGTTCTCAGCATCAGCAACCACAGCTTGAATGGCAACGAAATTGCTTTGAAGCTTTTCAACTTCTTGCTCAACACCAGCAATCAGCCTTATCCGTCCTCCTACTCTTTGATGGCCGATTGAAGCCAGTTGATCCAAGACTATGGAAACAAGTGCTTCAGCCATATTGAATGAATTGATTAAAAAAAAGAGAAATTAAGAAGTCACAAGGTTTTTAATGTTTATGCTAATTGTGATAAGGCTCTACCTATACCTTCTATTCACCTTATATAATTGATACACGTGGTAGGACTAATGAGATATTTATTATTGATAAAAGGCTTGTCTTCATATGTGTCTATATATAGACACGCATTAAGAGTCATGTGTGGTGGAGTTTATCTCAAGGGTCAGTTTTTTTGCAAAATAATTGAACGGCAATGATTCATTGGAGCACAAAGTCTGAGATTACAACTATTATGTACTTATTTGCGAAATTAAGTGGTGTGACATCATTGACTGAATCCGTGTTGACATAAGCTTATTACTTGTTGACTATGGAAACAAGTGATTTAGCCATATCAGAATAGAGATTGAGAAATTGAAATGCAGACTTTTCGATTACTATAGACACATTAAAATTCAGTTCGTTGGAGCCTGGAGGGATGATGCCAAAATAGAACAGAGGGGAGACCATGTTATCTTGTGAGGATGGTATATGGATATTTCAGGGTACTTCTGCTCTTGTTTGAGATGTTTACACCCCTCTTTGAGTTTGTTAACATGGATTTTATTTATAAGAATTTAGTTGCACAAAAAAGGCTGCAAACAAGCAGCAATTATCTCATCTATGTTCTGTTTTCTGATCTCATGCAGGCAGGTGAGACAAACCGCACATGAACTCTCCATGGTTTCTTCTGAAACTCATTGGTCCTGTTGATGTGCAAGTAATTGGACTAATAGCATTCCATATAATCTAGGCACAATTACCTCCTTTTTCCTTTCGTCTACACAGTCAAAACTGTCCAACAGTTATTTCTTTTGATAAAATAAAATGTTTTTTGACAGGCTTATGCATAAGAGATGCTGGAGAGCTTGACTGATTTGATTAGGCCAAGGCAAAGCTGGTGCCTTTGGGGGCCATTCTGTTGATAATTGAAGGCTGAGGACAACAGAGAACAGAGATTTTGAAGAGAAAACAGGGCATTTGGTGTTAATTTTGTGCTGAAAATTCGTCAAGACTCGAGGGGAACTGTAGGACACCGGCTTATGTGATGACCAGAATAACATTTATTTGTACAATCTGCGTGCTACTGAGAATGACCTTTAAACACGATGTGCAGAGTGATGACCAGAATAAGGGGAAATAGTTGCCTACTCTTATTATGTGATGCAGGGGGTTTGGGCAGAATATGCCTTATGTGCAGAAGTTTTCCCGCTGAGTTGTTTTGATGAGTTCATAATATCCATGGCTCCCGTGGAGTGTCAAAATTGGCTTGCAGCTCTCACTGCTTTGGCCATTACTTAGCAACTAAATGCTGAGATCACAGGCATTTACAATTTTGCAATTAAGTGGGGTGACATCAGAAATGGTGAATTTACTCCAAATCTGCTGATAGCTTCATGGTGCCACGTCTGCATCATCAAGAAAAAATATTACTTTTCTTTCCTAAGTGATGGAAAATCCTCTTCGCCACGTGAAAACAAAACACATTGTCTTCAAGATTAGTTTGGTTGGTTAGGTCTACTTATATTTAACGGGAGCCACGTATACAAGTTCAGTGGTAGATAAAATCTTTTTGCCTGTGCACTTCTAAGACTAGATTTCTTCTCTTTTTTCTTTCCAGTTATTAATGTCTTTTTACGTGCTTAAACAAGTATTTTTATTGCCATATTACTTGTGCGGCAGTTTGAGTTTACATATAAGAAGGTGCCAATTTTTGAAGGAGGAACTTGTGAATGCTCCAAATCTATTCTCGCATCATGTTGGCGAAAATACATTGTCTTACAGAATTGACGAAATGTAAAAAGATATCTTAAGGTTATTATGTTGGTTGTGTTAATTTATTTTTTGAGTTTTGATGAATTAATAAAAGGGAAAACTTTGTTTGATATGTTTGAGTTATGCATCTTAATTTTCTGATTTTATTTTATGGTTTCAATGGATTGATAAGTGTTAAAAGTGTATTTGATATGTTCTTAGTTGAAGGCATTTTATTTTCTGAATGGAATTATATTTGCTTGAATTATTAGTTTTTGAATGACAAATTGAATATTTATAATGCTTTCTATTGTCTATCTCAAACTTTCATTTCTAGCAGACTCTTAATATCTAATCAACATTTAGAAACCATTAATTTTATAATTCGCTCAACCAATAGAATATTTAGTGCATGACATAACATAACATTAGATACAAGAATAACACTAAAAGATACAATATAGTGTTACCAAATTTGCATTGTGCTAACTAGTACAAAAATTAAAATAATGCAATCTATTCTAAATTAAAAAATGCCTTGTAAAACCATTGTATTAGTTAATTAATATTAATTAGTATTTATAAATTTAAATTTATAGTGGCAAATGCATTGATTGACGTTGACCACTATTGACAAACGTTAACTAGAGTTTGATCGAAGTTAATCAGAGGTTGATCGATAGTGACCAGTGTTTGATTGGCGTTGACCATGTTTGACTACTACTTTGACTTTTGTTGAACAAAATTGACCACAAGTCTATTCAAGTTTTGTTTTGACTTTTGTTGAACGACTTTGAACATTATACAATATTTTGTATAGTATTATAGAATGCAATGCAATGCTAAATAATGCTATACATATTTACTTAATACTATGTCATGATGCGTGTCAAACATGTCTTTATAGTTCATTTGGCATGATCATTGTTGGGATTTGAGATATGGGTTTAGTTTGTTTGTGGCAATGGGTTTTGTGGTTCCTTAATTCTAATAACCAGAATTACAAAAAGATCGATAGATAATAGCTTTATTTAAGCTTTCAAAAATTCATGGACTTGATGGCTAAGGCTAATCCACCATTGGGCTCAAGTTAATTTAACTTGTGAGGCTCATCCTTCCAAAAGATTGGGCCTATCAGGCCCGTGAAAATTTAAAATATGGAAAAAGAATACAACAAAAATGTATTATTCATATAATATAAAAAAAAAAAATATGAATAAAAAAGCAAGTGTAGAATTCAAAATAAAGGCAAAATTAAGGGTATTTTTTTTTTAATAATTAATTTGAATTGAAATATTGAGAAGATATGCATCACAATTTGGAAGGTTGGATTACATGACATGACAACTAAGAAAATTGATTTTTATCCCCTATTTTAATATGGGTAATACTACATTAACAAAGAATTTTATACAACGTGATCTATATAAAGTGTCGTGACACTATTTTTGCATTATCATATCCTTTATTATCATTTAATATGTATTTATTAATTTTTTTTTAATTAATTCATCTAGTTATATTCTTGACAATTCACTTTGTATTAGAGTTATTTTTTTTTTAATATATATATTTCCCATCATTATAATCACTATGTTTATCTATTTTACATTTCGTTGTTCTTACTAATTATCATGATTTAATCTTACGGCAGTGGGTAATTGAATTCTCAATTATGGTGAGTAATTTGAAACTTCAATTTTGAAACAGAAAGAAAATGTGCTCAGTCAAACAGAATGCTCATGTCTTGGTGAGTAATTTTAGCAGGGCCAAACACTTTAATTTGTCAATCTTCATCATTTTGAGTACATGCAAACTCAGACAAATGCAGGGAAAATGAAGATTCATAACAAGATGAATTGCAAATGGGGTCAATGCATCCTATCTCGTGTGTGTACTGAAACTCGACTGCTAGACATAGAGCTTGCAATATCTTTTGCTTTCTATCATAAACCGTTGTCCCTCGTCTCAATGTGCTTGTAGTATAGCATGTACCAAGTGCAAGGAAAATAGTCGAGCAACGACCATTAATATCCGTAACACAAACAAGTTCAATATGTACCTAATGGTGAAGCATGTATATTGAGAACCTCATGATTATGTATATTGAGAAAAGGTCTTGTCGTTCGTTTCATACATTAGAGAACGACATGGCATTCAAGTTACAAGCAAATGGTCTAATTTTAATTTTGATTTAAGGTACAAATTTTAAGAGTAGAGAAGAAGAAAATGGGAGTCAGTAAAAAGAAAATCAGAAGATTTTCTAGAAGATATCTACTAAATTGACAGTCGGATAGCCACACTATACAAGATTTAGTGAATTTTATACAAAATCTGAAATATTATCTTAAAGATTACAAGGAATGGATAAGATTTGCATAAAGAAAAGAAGATGACATTAAAGCAATATTGAAAAGATTTTTTAAATTAATTAGAACCAAGGGAATATTTGTTTAAAGAAAAGAATATGACATTAAAGCTAGGACAAAAGAAAACAACATACCTTTGCTAGCATCAAAGCAACAAGAAGGATTCTTTGCGTCATATAAATATAAAGTGAAAGGAATAATTTTTTTTTTACCATTTCTAAATTAATAACCATTTTAGATTGTTTGAAGAGATCAGTATATCCTTTGTCATTGATATAATACACTAGAGTACGATATACCAATTTATTTACAAATGGTGGGTTTTATTCATTTTCGTTGTAGTCATACATTATTATTCCACATAATCATTCACTTTATAATAACAGAGGGAAAATAGGGGGAATTTAATAAATTAAAATGATACAAACCCTCTATATGAACTGATATTATTATATATTATTATGTGCTGCCTAGGTTTGAATATGTCATTTACCCCTAAGGCTGTTAATATTCTGAGAAAAGCTAATGTTCTCATTGCTCCTGCCATGGCTGCTGATGCTGGAAGGGTTTGTTCTTTACTTTTACAAGGCATATGAATCTTAATGTGCCTTTTGAGTATCTATGCTACCATGAAATATTTGTTTATGCTTTTAATTTGGTTAAAATAGGTATCAAGAGTTTGGTTTAACTATGGTGTTTAACGACATAATTATAGTGATGATTGACTCGATAGGTTTTGAGACTTTTTCTGTATTAACAGCTTGCCCTTTTGATAATGATCAATGTTTAATTTTTAAGTGATTTGTGACATGATAGGATTCTTGTGGACATGCTTATTTGTCACCAAATAGAGGCTCTGCACTACAGTTTCATTGATTGTCAGGATGCCATGCTCAAGAACACATTTTTCTTTTAGAATGCGGCTAACTATAGATGTGAATGAAAGTAGATACATTCCAAAACCATTAATTAGTAAGGCTAACTGTGGATAAATCTATGCAGAATTATTCCAAACTATTAGTAAATGCTCTGAATTATTTTGTACGCTATTACGTAGCCATATAAGAATAGGCCGCACATGTTTTTGAGTTGAAGGTGGGGCATACGAGCAATGGCTGCTTGACTGTTTTACATTCGTCCATTTCAATTTTTGTTTTGATCAAATTCTTTCGCTGGTTTTTTCTTATATGTATTTATTTTTTAAACTGTTGACCAACTTGGCTGCAGGTTGTTGCTGGTGAACTCGAATTAAATCATGAGTGCAATCATGACTTATGTATTTGGCTACAGGTTGTTACAGACGAATATGTATTTAATTTCAATCCTTGTTGACTTATAACTTCAAAAATGCAAATAGATTAAAGCATATGCAGAAAGTACCAACCTGGTTTCTCAATGTTTTGGGCCTTTTAATCACATTGATGAAATAATAGATCAAATTTTTCTGAGTGGAACCTAGAGAATTCACTATAGTGAAAGTGACTATAGAACTAAACTGCTACTTGATGACCACCCCTTCTGCCAGTCCTGTGAAAGTTGACTGATAGAACTGTTAAAATGACTTAAGATATCGAAGTTTCAAAGTGGCTCTTGACATAAAGTTGATAAGGAAATAGTGCATATAGTTAAGCTTCTTTAGGATCTTTCATATCGTGCTGTAGTATTAACCATAATTAAGTTCATAAATCTAAACAGACATCGTTATATTTGATGGGGACTCTTTTCATATTCTTACAGGAAGCAATGAAACAGACATACCAGAGAGCCCTCAAAGCAGCAACTGATTTTGGCTATCAGAAAGAGAGTCCAGAGTGACTGCTGAGGCTGAGATTTACTCTGCTATGGCGTTCTTTAACTATAATGTTTTTCGGTGAACTAAACCCCAAAAGTCCTTCAAGCTTATATATAGCAGATATCATATTGTATCGTCGCGACAATATGTGGTTCTTTGAGATGTCTGGCATTCTTATTTTCTTCTCTTGTTTGCCAGGGCTTTGGTACATGGAGCAGTCATCTCAGCTTTTCTGACTATTGCACAAGTTATGACCGACCAAGGGTGCGTATAGAAGACAAATGCTCCCCTAATTCGATTTCTATTGATCAACATCTATCACCGAGCTTGGACATTTGCTACGCGGCGGCAGGGAAGTTCTATGATGAAGATACTTTGTAACATATATGTAATGTAATTGTTTCTTCCAAAAAAATGTGGAGATTTGATCATCATACACATGATTTATTTAAAACAATGTCTAGTTAGTAGTAGAATAGGAAGTGTCTTTAGATTTGTTTCCAGAAATATTTTTGTTTGTTAGTCTGTAAGAGCTCTCTCTCAATTTTTTATTGCAACACTGTAGAATACCTGTTTAGTGACATTGGCAATAAAATTCAACTATCCATTGTATGGCTGTGTTAGGGAAATTGAAGATTGTTCAATATTTATAACCAACGATTGATAGAAATGTGGGGTAATTATTCACCTTCAACTTGATAGATTGTGAAATTTACCGATAGAGGACATATCTGACTTTTTACACTAATTATTCAACTCTAATTTCAGGTAATAAACATAATAAACAGCAAATTCTAAGGTAGAAAATAATATGTCAAATGACAGTTTTCCTATTGTTATGCAACCTTGACACTCATAAAGCAATCTTCACCTTAAAAAGTGCACTGATGCCAACATGCAAAGGGAAGGGATTTGCAGCACTGAGGAATCTCTCCTTAATAAATTATCTCCTTCTTATACGAAAACTCAAACTGAAAAACAAGTAAATGGTAACCAGAAACATTTGTTAGAAGCATTGAAAAGACATTATTGAATGAAAAGGAAATGGAGGAACAAAGGAAGTGTTAAAATGAATATACAAAAACTTTCAGTGACTAGCATGAGGTTTGTAGTTTCTGGTGCTTCAAACATAATATCAGTCACCAAATGATGATAAATTCTTGGAATTGCATTAGTTAATCATATATAGAGAAAACATAATATTAAATTTTCATTGAACAAAATCAAGAAAGACTTGTTGATTTCTTACTGCAAGTGCAATGCACATCTGTCACCCTAATTGATAAGATCTCATTCTGACTTATATCCAATAAAGACTGATCAGCATATAAATAAACAACTAAAAAAGGAAAAACATGAAAACCTGATCTTGTCAGGAACAAAAATTACATACAAAACTGTGGGTACAAGGGATTACTCAATCATTCAAGCCATTCAGTTATTAAAATGTGAAAGGAGAATGACACCACTTTAAAATATGAGGGCAAAGCAGAAAGATTATTTTTTTACTGGAAGAGGTTGGATAATTCTTCACCTCTGCTTGATTGTTCTTCATTATATAGACCCTTCTTACATGTTTTATCTTTTCCAAACAGAAAAAAAATTAAGCAATTCTACTAAAATTAAAGCAGGTTCTTAAATGATGAGTAAACAAATCATGTTGAACAATTTTGTTCTGTGTTTCTGTTGAGAGATTCAAATAAAGGGAAGAAACATTTTTCCTTTGGCAATTACTAGATAAATGTTAGGGAGAAGATTTAGGAGCAAAATGATCTTATCAAGACCCTTGTTTAAGAAGAAAAGAATATAGCATTTTAGATTGTTAGAAAGCAACAACATACCTTTACTAGCATCGAAGCAACAATAAGGATTCTTTGCGTCCTATAAATAAATTTTTTTACAATTTCTAAATTAATAAAGCACTACGAATTGTTTTATGATGGATTTCCTTCTGGATTTTTAGAAGCTAAACAAAGTAACAGCCTATGATACATTATTATTCCACATGATCATTCACTTTATAATAATAGAGAGAGAAAACAGGGGGAATTTAATAAACTAAAATGATACTAACATTCTATAATTTAACTAGAATGAAAACAAAGAATGTATTAAAAGAAAAGAATAAATGCATTGCTTTTAGAAAGCTAACATTGTTGGATATGAAGAAAGAAATGAATATGAGAATCGCTTTTGTTTGGAGAAAAGTTTGGTACCTTAACCAGCATCAAAGCAACATGTTGATTAGAGTCATCTGCTGAAAGATTCTGTGGTCTGTTTTTGGGCTATAAATAACAAATGGAACGGTAGAATTTTCACTACACAATTAAACACACCTAGTATTTCAATATCTTAAATCAATTACCATCTTTGACTATGGCTGAAGCGCTTGTCTCCACAATCCTGGGTCAATTGGCTTCACTAGCCGCTGAAGAGATGAAACTTCTTGCTTGTGCTGACAAAGCTGTGGGAAAGCTCACCAGCAATTTCCAGGCCATTCAGGCTGTGCTTGAAGATGCGGAGAGCAGACAAATAAAGGATAAGAGGGTGGGAGACTGGTTCGAGAAGCTCAAAGACGTTTCGTATGACATCGAGGATGCATTGGATGAGTGGATCACGGTGAGCAAAAAATCACAAATGAAGGAAGCTGAAAATGCTTCCAAGCTTTGGAAAAAGGTATGTTCCTGCATCTCGTCTGATTGCTTTTGTTGCAAGAAAGTTTTCCTACGTCATGAAATTGCTACCAAGATAAAAGATCTAAATGAAAGACTTGATGTTATTGTCATGGAAAAGAATAGTTTCAAATTTAGCTCGAGTAGGGGCACTGGACAACCAGAGCACGAAATAACTACCTCTCTTATTAATTTACCAGAGATCTATGGCAGAGATCATGATAGGAATACATTAAAAGCTCCTGTAGCTGAAAGTAGTCAAGAATCAACGTCCCTACCATTTCTATAGTGGGATGGGAGGGATTGGAAAAAACTTTAGCTCATTAGTTTTAATGAGATGAGGTCAACACCCATTTTCACAAGAAAATTTGGGTGTGTGTCTCTGATCCTTTCGATGAGATTAGGATTGCCAAAGCAATTCTTGAATCTCTTTTAGTGAAAAAAAAGATAAAGATGAACTAGAAAATCTGTTACAAGACTTACGTCAGTCTATTAAGGACAAGAAAATTCTTTGTTTAGATGATGTGTGGATTGACAATTCTACAAAATGGGAAAAGTTAAGTGCTCTTCATTTTGCTTCTCAAGGGAGTAGAATTTTGGTAACCACACGTAAAGAGAGTACTGCAATAATAATGGGAAGCACAAAACTATCCCAATAGGAAGATTAGGTGATGACGAATCTTGGTCATTATTAGTCGAGTTGCATTTTTTGGAAAAACAAAAGAAGAGGTTGAAAATTTAAAAGAGATCGGTGGAAAGATTGTAGAAAGTGCTATGGCTTTCCTCTTGCTATAAAAAACTTTAGGAAGTCTCTTGAGACTAAAAACATGGCTAAACAATGGCAAAGTGTCCTAGATAGTGATTTATGGAAACTAGAAGAGATAGAAAAAGAGCTCTTCCCCCCAATCCTCTTGAGCTATTATGATTTGTCTTCTAAACTTAGAAAATGCTTTACATATTGTGCCGTATTTCCAAAGGACTATGTGAAGAAAAGATATATTGATCAAGTTATGGATGGCTCAAGGTTTTCTTAAGGTGAGGAAACAAGGAAATGGAATTAATTGGTGAAGAAATTTTGAAAACTTAGCTATGCGTTCTTTGTTTCAAGATTTTGAAAGAAGTGAATATAATGGTAGTATTGTAAGATGCAAGATGCATATAGTGCATGCTTTGTTCAATTTCTTTCAAAGAATGAATGTTTTGCAATACAAGTTGAGAGTGATTCAATTCCTGAATTAGAGATTTCTTCTAAAAGTTTTCGACATTTATACATAAGAAGTAGTAATTCTCTTAGAGTTCCTTCATCCATTCTTAATCTAAAAAATTGCGTAGCTTTGTGGTTGAGAATGTAAGCTTTATAGGAGAAGACTTTCGGACATTTTGAGCAATTTACATGTCTAAGGACATTAAATTTGAGTGGCTATGATATAAAATTCCAAAAGGAATAAATTCAATGCATTTGAGGTACCTTAAGTTGAAGGGTTGTGATCATACAAAAACATTGCCTGAGGTATTGTGTGATTATATAATCTACAAACCTTGGATCTCACTGATTGTAGAGGGCTTAGAAAGCTACCCCAAGGAATAGGAAAGTTAGTTAATTTGAGGCATCTATTATTGGTGGACATGGAGATTAAGGTACATTCCAAAAGGAGTAGAGAGATTGAGTTGTCTAAAGACATTAAATAAATTCGTTATTAATGGTGATTATGATTATGGTAACAAAGCATGCACCAGTCTTGATTCTTTGAAGAACTTGAAACTGGGCCCATCTTTAGAGTTACAGTTGGTAAATGTGAGAGATAGTAATGCACTTAAACTTGCAGATTTTCAGAGTACCAAAAATCTCCTTCATTTGACTTTATCATTTGATACTCAAAATTTCTATAAGAAGAGAAGCAGAAATGAGGAGAATGTAATGATTATTGAAGCCTTACAACCACCTCCAATTTAGAGAAATTAGGGATAGAATGGTTTGAAGGCAAATCCATGCTTTTGATTGGATGGTATCATTAATCAAGTTGAAGGAGTTAGAGCTTTTTATTGCTTCAACTGTGAGCATTTACTTCATTTGGGAAAACTACCATCCCTTGAATCCTAAAGATAGAGGGCATGGAAGTATAAAAAAAGTGGGTAATGAATTTTTGGGAAAGAAATGATGCCACATCATCATTGTTGCCTTTCCCAATTGAAATTCCTCCATGTCAGTGAGCTAATGCATGGGAAGAGTGGAATCATGAGATTACAAATAGTAGAGACAAGGATATTACAATCATGCCTGTCTTCATTCTTTGTCAATTAAATGGTGTCCTAAATTAAAGAACTGCCAGAACAAATTTTCAACACCAACACTGCAGCAATTAGAGATTGTTTCTTGCCTTCTCTGGAAGATCTCTCACATTCAAAAGTCTCATCAGGCAGTGACAGATCGTTGGAATGTGAGAGATGATAGGAAGATAGGAGACAGGAGATGATGGAGATGATAGGAGACAGGAGATGATAGGAGACAGGAGATGATAGGAGATTAGGAGACAGGAGATGATAGGAGCAGATCTCTCACATTCAAAAGTCTCCATCAGGCAGTGACAGATCGTTGGAATGTGACAGATGCAGTTGCTAGTCACCCATTGGAAATTCATTCCCCTTCTCCTTTTTGTAATTCAAAATCTTATATTACAATAATGTTTATTATTTGTTTTTTATGACTCTTATTTAGAGGATTACATTAGTATATTATGTCTTAAAACTGATATTACTTTTCTTATAATGTTTTATTATTACTCTTATTTAGAGGAATACTTGGTTATTTAACCAATGTTAGATAAATTTAATTTATTTATTTTTATGCATGCAAACTGATTTAGAATTTTTAAAAACATGATATTTTGAGTTTAAAAACACATGTTGAACAATGGCAAAGTATATTAGACAGCGATTTGTGGAGATTAAAAGATATAGAAAAAGCACTCTTCCCCCCTATCCTCTTGAGCTATTATGATTTGTCCTCTGAACTAAGAAAATGCTTTTCATATTGTGCCATATTTCTGAAAGACTATGTGATAGAGAAAGATCTATTGATTAAGTTATGGATGCTCAAGGTTTTCTTAAGGAAGAGAAAACAAAGAAATGGAATTAGTTGGTGAGAATATTTTGAAAACTTAGTAATGCGTTCTTTGTTTCAAGATTTTGAGAGGAGTGAATATGATGGTAGTATTGTAAGATGCAAGATGCAGATATAGTGCATGACTTTGTTCAATTTCTTTCAAAGAATGAATGTTTTGCAATACAAGTTGAGAGTGATTCAATTCCTGAATTAGAGATTTCTTCTAAAAGTTTTCGACATTTATACATAGAAGTAGTAATTCTCTTAGAGTTCCTTCATCCATTCTTAATCTAAAAAATTGCGTAGCTTTGTGGTTGAGAAGTAAGCTTTATAGGAGAAGACTTATCCGGACATTTTGAGCAATTTACATGTCTAAGGACATTAAATTTGAGTGGCTATGATCATAAAATTCCAAAAGGAATAAATATTCAATGCATTTGAGGTACCTTAAGTTGAAGGGTTGTGATCATACAAAAAAACATTGCCTGAGGTATTGTGTGATTTATATATCTACAAACCTGGATCTCACTGATTGTAGAGGACAGAAAGCTACCCCAAGGAATAGGAAAGTTAGTTAATTTGAGGCATCTATTAATTGGTGGGACATGGAGATTAAGGTACATTCCAAAAGGAGTAGAGAGATTGAGTTGTCTAAAGACATTAAATAAATTCGTTATTAATGGTGATTATGATTATGGTAACAAAGCATGCACCAGTCTTGATTCTTTGAAGAACTTGAAACTGGGCCATCTTAGAGTTACAGTTGGTAAATGTGAGAGATAGTAATGCACTTAAACTTGCAGATTTTCAGAGTACCAAAAATCTCCTATTTGACTTTATCATTTGATACTCAAAATTTCTATAAGAAGAGAAGCAGAAATGAGGAGAATGTAATGATTATTGAAGCATTACAACCCCCTCCAAATTTAGAGAAATTAGGGATAGAATGGTTTGAAGGCAAATCCATGTCTTTTGATTGGATGGTATCATTAATCAAGTTGAAGGAGTTAGAGCTTTTTATTTTCAACTGTGAGCATTTACTTCATTTGGGAAAAACTACCATCCCTTGAATCACTAAAGATAGAGGGCATGAGAAGTATAAAAAAGTGGGTAATGAATTTTTGGGAATAGAAAATGATGCCACATCATCAATTGTTGCCTTTCCCAAATTGAAATTCCTCCCATGTCAGTGAGCTAAATGCATGGGAAGAGTGGAATCATGAGATTACAAATAGTAGAGACAAGGATATTACAATCATGCCATGTCTTCATTCTTTGTCAATTAAATGGTGTCCTAAATTAAAGACACTGCCAGAACAAATTCTTCAAACACCAACACTGCAGCAATTAGAGATTGTTTCTTGCCCTTCTCTGGAAGATCTCTCACATTCAAAAGTCTCCATCAGGCAGTGACAGATCGTTGGAATTGATGAGAGATGATAGAGAGATGATAGGAGACAGAGAATGTAGGAGATGATAGGAGACAGGAGATGAAGGAGAAGGAGAGATGTAGGAGATGATAGGAGACAGGAGATGATAGGAGCAAGATCTCTCACATCAAAAGTCTCCATCAGGCAGTGACAGATCGTTGGAATGTGACAGATGCAGTTGCTAGTCACCCATTGGTAAATTCATTCCCCTTCTCCTTTTTGTAATTCAAAATCTTATATTACAATAATGTTATTATTATTTTGTTTTTATGACTCTTATTTAGAGGATTACATTAGTTATATTATGTCTTAAAACTGATTTTACTTTTCTTATAATGTTTTATTATTACTCTATTTAGAGGAATACACTTGGTTATTTAACCAATTGTTAGATAAAATTTAATTATTTATTTTTATGCATGCAAAATGATTTAGAATTTTTAAAAACATGATATTTTGAGTTTAAAAACACATGTTGAACAATGGCAAAGTATATTAGACAGCGATTTGGTGGAGATTAAAGATATAGAAAAAAGCACTCTTCCCCCCTATCCTCTTGAGCTATTATGATTTGTCCTTGAACTAAGAAAATGCTTTTCATATTGTGCCATATTTCTGAAAGACTATGTGATAGAGAAAGATCTATTGATTAAGTTATGGATAGCTAAGGTTTTCTTAAGGAAGAGAACAAAGAAATGGATTAGTTGGTTAAGAATATTTTGAAACTTAGTAATGCGTTCTTTGTTTCAAGATTTTGAGAGGAGTGAATATGATGGTAGTATTGTAAGAGCAAGATGCATGATATAGTGCATGACTTTGTTCAATTTCTTTCAAAGAATGAATGTTTTGCCATACAAGTTGAGAGTGATTCAATTCCTGAATTAGAGATTCTTCTAAAAGTTTTCGACATTATACATAAGAAGTAGTAATTCTCTTAGAGTTCCTTCATCCATTCTTAATCTAAAAAAATTGCGTAGCTTTGTGGTTGAGAATGTAAGCTTATAGGAGAAGACTTATCCGGACATTTGAGCAATTTACATGTCTAAGGACATTAAATTGAGTGGCTATGATCATAAAATTCCAAAAGGAATAAAATATTCAATGCATTTGAGGTACCTTAAGTTGAAGGTTGTGATCATACAAAAACATTGCTGAGGTATTGTGTGATTTATATAATCTACAAACCTTGGATCTCACTGATTGTAGAGGACTTAGAAAGCTACCCCAAGGAATAGGAAAGTTAGTTAATTTGAGGCATCTATTAATTGGTGGGACATGGAGATTAAGGTACATTCCAAAAGGAGTAGAGAGATTGAGTTGTCTAAAGACATTAAATAAATTCGTTATTATGGTGATTATGTATGGTAACAAAGCATGCACCAGTCTTGATTCTTTGAAGAACTTGAAACTGGGCCCATCTTTAGAGTTACAGTTGGTAAATGTGAGAGATAGTAATGCACTTAAACTTGCAGATTTCAGAGTACCAAAAATCTCCTTCATTTGATTTATCATTTGATACTCAAAATTCTATAGAAGAGAAGCAGAAATGGAGAATGTAATGATTATTGAAGCATTACAACCACCTCCAAATTATAGAAATTAGGGATAGAATGGTTTGAAGGCAAATCCCTGTCTTTTGATTGGATGGTATCATTAATCAAGTTGAAGGAGGTAGAGCTTTTTTATGCTTCAACTGTGAGCATTTACTTCATTTGGGAAAACTACCATCCCTTGAATCACTAAAGATAGAGGCATGAGAAGTATAAAAAAAGTGGGTAATGAATTTTTGGGAATAGAAAATGATGCCACATCACAATTGTTGCCTTTCCCAAATTGAAATTCCTCCATGTCAGTGAGCTAAATGCATGGGAAGAGTGGAATCATGAGATTACAAATAGTAGAGACAAGGATATTACAATCATGCCATGTCTTCATTCTTTGTCAATTAAATGGTGTCCTAAATTAAGACACTGCCAGAACAAATTCTTCAAACACCAACACTGCAGCAATTAGAGATTGTTTCTTGCCCTTTCTGGAAGATCTCTCACATTCAAAAGTCTCCATAGGCAGTGACAGATCGTTGGAATTGAGAGATGATAGGAGATGATAGGAGACAGGAGATGATAGGAGATGATAGGAGACAAGGAGATGATAGGAGACAGGAGATGATAGGAGATGATAGGAGACAGGAGATGATGGAGCAAGATCTCTCACATTCAAAAGTCTCCATCAGGCAGTGACAGATCGTTGGAATGTGACAGATGCAGTTGCTAGTCACCCATTGGTAAATTCATTCCCCTTCTCCTTTTTGTAATTCAAAATCTTATATTACAATAATGTTTATTATTATTTTGTTTTTATGACTCTTATTTAGAGGATTACATTAGTTATATTATGTCTTAAAACTGATTATTACTTTTCTTATAATGTTTTATTTATTACTCTTATTTAGAGGAATACATTGGTTATTTAACCAATTGTTAGATAAATTTAATTTATTTATTTTTATGCATGCAAAACTGATTTAGAATTTTTTAAAAACATGATATTTTGAGTTTAAAAACACATGTTGAACAATGGCAAAGTATATTAGACAGCGATTTGTGGAGATTAAAAGATATAGAAAAAGCACTCTTCCCCCCTATCCTCTTGAGCTATTATGATTTGTCCTCTGAACTAAGAAAATGCTTTTCATATTGTGCCATATTTCTGAAAGACTATGTGATAGAGAAAGATCTATTGATTAAGTTATGGATAGCTCAAGGTTTTCTTAAGGAAGAAGAAAACAAAGAAATGGAATTAGTTGGTGAAGAATATTTTGAAAACTTAGTAATGCGTTCTTTGTTTCAAGATTTTGAGAGGAGTGAATATGATGGTAGTATTGTAAGATGCAAGATGCATGATATAGTGCATGACTTTGTTCAATTTCTTTCAAAGAATGAATGTTTTGCAATACAAGTTGAGAGTGATTCAATTCCTGAATTAGAGATTTCTTCTAAAAGTTTTCGACATTTATACATAAGAAGTAGTAATTCTCTTAGAGTTCCTTCATCCATTCTTAATCTAAAAAAATTGCGTAGCTTTGTGGTTGAGAATGTAAGCTTTATAGGAGAAGACTTATCCGGACATTTTGAGCAATTTACATGTCTAAGGACATTAAATTTGAGTGGCTATGATAATAAAATTCCAAAAGGAATAAAATATTCAATGCATTTGAGGTACCTTAAGTTGAAGGGTTGTGATCATACAAAAACATTGCCTGAGGTATTGTGTGATTTATATAATCTACAAACCTTGGATCTCACTGATTGTAGAGGACTTAGAAAGCTACCCCAAGGAATAGGAAAGTTAGTTAATTTGAGGCATCTATTAATTGGTGGGACATGGAGATTAAGGTACATTCCAAAAGGAGTAGAGAGATTGAGTTGTCTAAAGACATTAAATAAATTCGTTATTAATGGTGATTATGATTATGGTAACAAAGCATGCACCAGTCTTGATTCTTTGAAGAACTTGAAACTGGGCCCATCTTTAGAGTTACAGTTGGTAAATGTGAGAGATAGTAATGCACTTAAACTTGCAGATTTTCAGAGTACCAAAAATCTCCTTCATTTGACTTTATCATTTGATACTCAAAATTTCTATAAGAAGAGAAGCAGAAATGAGGAGAATGTAATGATTATTGAAGCATTACAACCACCTCCAAATTTAGAGAAATTAGGGATAGAATGGTTTGAAGGCAAATCCATGTCTTTTGATTGGATGGTATCATTAATCAAGTTGAAGGAGTTAAAGCTTTTTTATTGCATCAAATGTGAGCATTTACATCATTTGGAAAAACTACCATCACTTGAATCACTAAAGATAAAGAGAATGAGAAGTATAAAAAAAGTGGGTAATGAATTTTTGGGAATAGAAAATGATGCCACATCATCAATTGTTGCCTTTCCCAAATTGAAATTCCTCCATATAAGAGAACTAAATGAATGGGAAGAGTGGAATCATGAGATTACAAATAGTAGAGACAAGGATATTACAATCATGCCATGTCTTCATTCTTTGTCAATTAAATGGTGTCCTAAATTAAAGACACTGCCAGAACAAATTCTTCAAACACCAACACTGCAGCAATTAGAGATTGTTCATTGCTCTATTATGGAAGAACGTTACAAGGAGACAGGAGATGATAGGAGCAAGATCTCTCACATTCCAAAGGTCTCTATCGGTCATTAAGAGATTGTTGGAATGTGAGAGATGCAATTGCTATTCACCCATTGGTAAATTCCTTCCCCTTCTCCTTTTTGTAATTCAAAATCTTATATTACAATAATATCTTTTATTTTTATGGATGAATATTTTGTTTTTATTATTTTCCATAAAACTCTTATTTAGAGGATTACATTAATTATATAATGTCTTAAAACTGGTTATTACTGTTATTATAATATTTTATTTATTACTCTTATTTAGATGATTACATTCGTTATTTAACCAACTGTTAAATCAATTTAATTTATTTATTTTTATGCACGAAAAACTGATTTATAATTTTTTTTAAACATGATATTTTGCATTTATTATAATATTTTTTAAAGACATGCAAAATTAATGCAAAATTATAATAAAAGAAAAATTGATAAAAGTATTTAGATAACTTAAATAAATGCAAAATATTCAGTTTTTAAGAGTAGTATTTACTTGGTTAGAGCAATTTAATTTATTTATTCTTATGCATGAAAAATTGATTTACATAACTTAAATATATGCAAAATGGTCATTCTTCTCTTCTGTGTTCAATCGTCATTCTTCGTCTTCAATATTCTAATCTTCGCTTTGTTTTTTCGATCGTCTTCAATATTCAAGAATATTTGTTGATGGGTGTTGATATCGTCATTTTTCCCTTTTTCTGGGTTTGGTTTAGTGGGTTCTGGTGCGGCGAGCTACAGAGAGAGACTTGTGGAACCCGAGTATTTGGAGATGGAGGAGAGAGTTTTAAGACGTTGAAGGTTACGTTTGGTGGGCCCGCCAAGCATTGGGCCGATGCGATTCCGATTGGTAATGGAGGAATTGGAGCCATGGCGTGGGATGGTGTTGCTTCAGAGACTCTTCAACTTAATGGTAAAGGAAAGTTATATTCGTTTGCGTTGTTGAAGAAAATTTTGGCTTCGTCATGCTTTCTGTTGTTCTTGTTTTTATTTTCAGTGAAGAAACACACTTTGAGAGTATTAGTAACTTTTGATTTAGTTCATTATCACTTGATTGTTAAAGAAATAGAATGTGAGAAATTAAAGACTGAATATTTTAATTTAATTTAATTTTCTATATTTTTAATCAAGTAGATGTCAAAGAGTCATTTGAACTGCTTCAAATGTTTGGATTGGTGGCTTTATTATTTTTTCGGATAATAATGGTAGGAATGCTATCACTTGTTCTTTTTAGGTTGAAATCGCTCTTCACTGTGCGTTGCTGACAGAAGCCTCGGAAACTATGGCATTGGGAACTAATTTCAGCTTTCCCATCTCTCTTGATAGATAATGAAAGAAGAATTTGACTGATAACCCTGGTGCCTAGGCTGTTGATTAAAGCTTTGTGTTATATATCCATATAAGTCATTGCAGATGGTGGTTGTTAAACTTTCTCAGTTAGATCCTGGCATCTTGAGATGATCCGTTCTTGATAGGAGTAACAGGGATCTTTAATTGAAGTCAGATCACAGCTCTCACTACTTTGGCTATTGTTCTGCAATCGGAGGTATTAAACTTGGCTGGCAAATCCTTTATTATATATTTGGGTTTTGTTCTGTTTGTATTGGCTAAGACTTTCTCATTCTATGAATTTGGCAGGCTCTAGATTAATTTTGGAGATCCCATTGCAACGTTGTTGAAATCACCAGTTCTTGTAAATCTTGGGCAGCTATAAATGCGATCAAAAAGGAGAGTTTCTAAAGCATCTTAGCCCCAAGTTTCACATCAGTTTGATGAACGAATACTGGCTTTGTTACGTATAGTTATGGATGATTTCCAAACCATGTTTAGGTACTTTGTTTAGCAAATTGAGTTCTTTCTTAATCTTCATTTATCAGTTATAGCTGTTTATGCAACCAATGCTTGTCATTCTAATTTTCTTTTTTTTTTTTTTTTTTTAGTTTCATATTTCTTTTTGTTACCCTGTGAAAATTGCAGACTTCTCAAATGCTGCAGCCACAACAAAATACAGTCCAATGGAGGAATGAAGCCAAAATAATACATATATGCTAGCAACATGGTATCCAAATAAGTCATGAGATGTTTGGTATATCTTATTTTGCCTCATCTTGTCAAGAGGCTGCTTGTTTATATTGTATGCATGCTATTGAGGATGGCCTTCCAGCATTATGAGCAGCAAAATGACCAGAATCAGGGGAAACAGCTACATATTCTCATACGAAAGAGAGTTTTGGTAGAGTTATGGATGCCTTTTGTACGGAAGTCGTTTTGGTGAGTTTTTTAATGTACTTGCAACACGGAATTCAAGTCTTGAGATGTTTAGTATTTCTTTAATTGCGCCATTTATCAAGATGTTTAGTATTATTGAAGATGATCTTCCGATATGATGCGCAGAGCAATGACAAGAATCAGGAAAAAGGTCCTTTTTCTTACATAAAGAGGAGTTTGGGCAGAATCACTGATGATTTATGTGGAGAAGTAGTGAGTTTGTCAGATGAGTTTGATATCTTTTGCTCCTGCAATGTGTCAACATCAGATCGCTGCTTTAGATGAATTGGCCATTATTTTGCACCTAAAGGTATCAAACTTTGCTGGCTATAGCTTGATTATGTTATTATGTGTTGGTTCTTTAAGCTTCAGGTAAGGATTTCTCATTTCCTGAATGTTGCAGGCTCTAAAATTAATTCAGATCCTAGTCCAAAGTTGTTGACATCATCAGTTCCGATATTGCTTTTGCTGTGATTTAATTGTTGTATATAAATGTAAAATTGTTCTTCTAAGTTTCATTAATTTGATATTTCCTTTCGTTACTTTGAAGAAACTGCAGACTTCTTAATTACCGTGGAATAGTTAAAATCCAGTTCATTGGAGGGATGACGCCAAAGTAGAACAGGGAGAACATGATATTTTTGTTTGCCTAATTCATCATAAATCAGTTGACTGAATAAATTTGCCTCTCAGAAAATCATTCTCGCCTTTTAGGTCGTTTATGTGAATCACAGTCATAAGAGTCGAGAATTTAAATGTTCAGGACTATGACAAGAAAAGAGAATGTACGAAGGTGGGGGAAGTGATGAAGCAAAATACTTGCTCTTAAGCAATGGACACATGCCTTGTTCAGAAATTACATGGTAGTTTAGTTTCTTTTTGTCTAATTAATCATAATTTAAGTGAATATATTTATAATCTCATTTTGTGATACTCATACTTGTTATTTATGTTGTTTATGTGAATAGAACATGATACGGTCTGGCAGACATTGGACTTGAGGAGCAAGGATGAAATAGGAGAGCCAAGAAGTTACGAGGAGTGATTAAAGGAAAAAGGTTTGTAATGATTCAATAACAAATTATGTTTCCTTCTCTTATTCTCCACCTAAAGCAATCTCGTGATAGAAGTTCTGTTTTCTTTTGGGCCGTTTAGTTAGATATCATATTCTTTTTTGAAGAAATGATGTTCATATAAACTATGAAATAAGGTAATTCCCCTGTTTTAATTATTCTTGGTTCATTGGATTTATATCAAATTGTTTTAATTCTTGTGTAGAAAAACACTTTAAAGTAAAAAATCTCATAATGCTATCAGTTCTTTTAATTTTCTGTTTTGTTATCTTGTGCACACAATGTATCTTGTGAGTTCTGAAAGCAATTCTTAGTTTCAGACATCAAGGTGTCACAATACTCCAATAGGCCCCTTAACTCTCTGGTTTTCTTGAGCAGTTGTGGTGCATGATACAAGCTCAGAAGTTGGCAGAATGTGTTCCTTCTTCCTTTTCGTTTTTCCACCATCAGGTAATTTTTCATCTTCACTTCCCTTTTTTTTCCTTTTTGGTTAGTTGTGATTTCTTATTATTGTGATTAACGAGGCATATTTTTGATATTCTTGATCAGAGTGACAAGACTAAAAACCATTCTCTCCTTTCTTGACTTCGTTACATGGTTAATAAATGCCATGCTTGAGGGAGCATGTCTTGCGCCTATTGTTCCATATTTTTTCACAGGCCTTCAGTGTAGTTGGGGCTTTCACACAAGACATTTGTGCTGTAAACTTTTGACATGCAATAGTGATCAATATAAATATAACTAGTGCAAAGAAATCTCTAAGTTTCTGAAGCAATTCAAGCACAAGCAGATCAAAACTCAAGTTTGTAGATAAGAGAATGTTAGAAAGTATGAGAGGGTGTATTTGGTTTTGGAGTTCGGAGTGGTTTCAATTTTTTTATGCAAATACAAAATAGCTTTCATTGTTTATAATATCATTGCAAATTGTTTAAGTGCTTCAACTGCTATACAGTATTATAGTTTCTTCGTTTTACAGACATTAAAGAATGCTTTATCACCATACAAACTTGGAGGGGCAGCAGGTGGAAGTGATTCTGATCCTAAAGGAAAAAAGTGTAAGATCTTTGTTCTATGTTAAGATGGTATTTTAGTAAGAACCTTCTAAGAAATTCCGAAAGTTCCTCTTACAGTTCTTTGTGAAACCCACGCTGGTAGATCATGTGTTTTTGCCAAAGTTTCATGAATGAGATCTACAAATATCTGGCTCCTGACAAGGTAACTTAAGAAGCTGTCCTTTTCATCTTTAATCTGTTGTCAAGTCTCTGAGTTGTATGACCCACTTCTCCATGCCTGATTTACTGTTTTGTGTAATTTAGGATCTTCCAGAGAAGAGATAGTGTTGGCATCCAAGAGATGGGGTATCTCTTTGGGCAATACAGACTTCTTGCTGGTCATTTTCAGGTGCTTAAAAACACTTGAAAGAGACTGTTTGACCCGTTGAATTTATCTTCTATTTTTCTTCTTATATTTTCATTATTCTCTATTATTTTTCATTAATATTATTTTTGGAGTCATTTGTTTAATTATGAGTGCTTGTTTGCATTGTTTTCAGTCTATGGACACTTTCATAAGATTAAGACTTCACTCTTTGCTTCATATGTATGCTTTATGCAGGGAAGTCTTAAAGGGCCAAGGATATTTTGCTGTGGTTCTAGCCTTCGAACTGAAGTTACTGGCTATGGGATGGTAATTAATAGTTTATTTCAACATTTAGATTCCATTTTTGTGTGGGTGGGCGTGTAGGAACTACAGTGAAGAAATCTGAAAATGCTCACATTTGTTTTCTGACTCTGCAATCATGGGCAAATGATTTTTTTTTTTTTAATCCGTTGTTTTAAACATCTGGCAATTTATCAAGGCAAATTCTTTTGTAGGTTTTCTTTGCCCAGCTTATTCCTGCAGAAAGCAGACCTGAATAAGGAACTCAGGGGACTGAGGTTCCTCACTCAACTTCCTATTATTACATTTTATGTTCACTAGAATTGATAACTCATGACCTTAATGTAGACTTATTTTACTGTATTGACCATAAGACTGAAATTTGAATTCAATTTTCACTTGATGATTTATTGACTTGCATTTAAGATGTAGTGTTTCTAATTCATAGAATCTATACATTGTTGTACTGTTACCTTTCTGAGCGTCTCTTGTTCATCAATTTGGTAACATCTATCTGTTGCTTGATTGATAAGTACTTAGAATATTACTTATTGCTGAAAGTTGTATTTCAAGTTTGTTGATATTAAGTCATTCTGGAAAGATGTGTTGTAAGTCATTCTGGAAAGATTGCAATGCATGTTCTACAAAAGCTTATTGCCTATAGTGCTGTCCCCATTACAGTGTCAGGTACTTTTCTGTTTTTGGTGAACATTGTAGAAGTTAGAATGTTAATATAAGATTAGTTTTGAAACTAGATTAACATAAGTTTATAAATTTCTTTTCATCTTTTACTCCAAAATTTCTCAGAGCATGTTTGCTGCTCCTCTGCAATACATGCAAAGTTTCTTGTTATGATATAAACAAGACCAGACTAGTTAAGCTGAGGGTATTTATTAATGGATGCGCATAAACTGCCAATCAAACAATTAAAACTCTATTGGCATATTTGTTTTAGATAATAATCTTAGGCTTTAAAAGTTTGTCGAGACTGTTGATTATCAGTTATTTACTGTCTTTTTCAGTGAATAGGCACCAGTATAGTTACTTGTAATAAGTCATTTTCCCTCGTCTTGCACAGATTCAAAAGGATATTTGGTGGATGAGGATGGATTTGATTACATGAAAATAGCTTTTTTGAGGGATATCAAAGCTCAGCAGGGAAGTTTGAGGTGTGTTTTTTTTTTTTTTGTTTTTTCAATTCATCTTGCATCTTCTATTATCAAATTGTCAATTTTGATACTCTTAGATTGATGTTATCTATGTGTTGCATCTGCAGAGACTACTAAATGACTTATTCTCGGTCTAAGCACTATGATGAAGCAAAACCTTGGAGTGAAAGGTTTGATGTTGCATTTCCTTGTGCTTCCCGGAATGAAATAGATCAGTCTGATGCCATTAATTTGGTTAATTCAGGTTGTCGTATACTTGTAGAAGGTAGTAATTCACTATATGAGGTGCAATGACTTTTAGTATCTATTCCTGATTTTGATAAGAAAAAAATGAGTATTCATATGAACTGATATTATTATATATTATTATGTGCTGCCTAGGTTCAAATATGCCATTTACCCCTGAGGTGGTTAATATTCTGAGAAAAGCTAATGTTTTTATTGCTCCTGCCATGGCTGCTGATGCTGGAAGGGTGTGTTCTTTACTTCTGCAAGGCATATGAATCTTATGTGCCTTTTGAGTATCTACGATACCATGGTGTTTAACTATGGTGTTTAACTACATAATTACAGTGATGATTGACTCAATAGGTTTTGAAACCTTTTTCTGCATTAACAGCTTGCCCTTTCTGATAATGATCAATGTTCAATTTGCAGTGATTTGTGACATGATAGGGTTATTTTGGACATGCTTAGTTGTAACCAAATAGAAGCTTTACACCATAGTTTCATTGATTGTCAGGATGCCATGCTTAAGAACACATTTTTGTTTTAGAATGCGGCTAATTATAGATGTGAATGAAAGTAGATACATTCCAAAACCATTAATTAGTGAGGCTAACTATGGATGAATCTATGCAGAATTTTTCCAAATTATTAGTAAATGCACTGAATTATTGTGTATGCTATTATGTATAGCCATATAAGAGTAGGCCGCACATCAACCCACTGACTTATATAACTTTATCCAAGCGGGTTGAATTTGTTCTGGAACTCTTGTTTCCACATCTTTTTGAGTTGAAGGTGGGGCATATGAGCCATGGCTGCGTGACTCTGTTACATTTATCCATTTCAATTTTGGTTTTGATCAAATTTTTTCATTAGCTTTTTCTGATATGTATTTATTTTTTAAATTGTTGACCAACTTGGCTACAGGTTGTTGCTGGTGAACTCGAATTAAATCATGAATGCAATTTGATGCACTGGTCACCCGAACTTCGAATCTAAATTACAGGTACAACTATGTATTTCATTTCATTTCTTGTTGACTTATAACTTCAAAAATGCAAATAGACTAAAGCATATGCAGAAAGTACCAACCCCATTTCTCAATGTTTCAGGCCTTTTAATCACATTGATGAAATATTAGATTAAATTTTTCTTAGTGGAACCCAGAGAATTCACTATAGTGAAAGCGACTACAGAACCAACTGCTACTTGATGACCACCCTTTCTGCTAGTCCTGTGAAAGTTGACTTATATAACTGTTAAAATGACTTAAAATATCAAAGTTTCAAAGTGGCTCATGACATAAAGTTGGTAAGGAAATAGTGCATATAGTTAAGCTCCTTTAGGGTCTTTCATATAGTGATATAGTATGATTTCCAAAATCCCAAACTCAGGTACTTTAATTTGCTAAATTTTGTCACCTACGGATGTATGTTTGCTTGTCAATATGTACAAAATTGGAAATTATATATTTTGCAATTATGTTTTTGTGAATTCTTATCACAAATTACATGTTACCGGAGAAGATATTTGATTTGTCAATTGCATTGGTGTTTGCATTAGAGAAAATAGGCAGAGCAAGTGACCAACTGGTGAAATTTTTGAAGCATGTTCTTTTTAATTGTTTTTTATTTTTATCTGCAGTTACTGAATGTTATCAACTTCTTGTTGCCCCTTGTGCAGATTATGTTAGTTAGCTCTTCCATTCTCCCCAAATTTAGTGAGCAAAATCCTTTTACAGCTCATAAAGGTTTGTTTTTGTTGTCTTTGGGCTATTAATATATTCAATTACATTATGTAATACTTTGTTTTCATATCTCATTCTTGATGCAGTAAAGAAAGTTCAACATTAAATCAAATGTCAAGCTTTGAAGATTTAGCTCTGTTATCTGCAAGATCACTGTTGTCGAAAAGGTAATGTCTTATCCACAATTTTTAGTCTGAAAAATGACTTAAGTTTGTTATGGAGAATTATCTAGATCAATTTGTGTTATTATTTTTTTCATCTACCAGAGTTTTTCTTAACATTGTACGTCACAATGACAGGGTTTGAATAGGATGTTCTTGATTATGCCGATGTTATCATCAAAAAATTTGATGTGCTCTGAAGACAATAGAGAGAATATAAATTTTGAACAAAAATTAAGGCATCGCGCTATTAATTTTGCTCAAAAGGGAGCATACATAATCTTGAGGATGTTGTTGAAATTGTGTCATGAAACCAAGAGGTGGTTGAATATTGGCCAAATTTGGCCACTCTTTATTAAGGGCATAATGGTTTTTTTCTTTGTAAACTTATATAAGCCTTGAGATAATCTTTGTTTCGTAACAAGGGGGGAGTTCAAAACATAAGGGAGATTGTGCAGAGGAACACATGGATTTTCCGCTCACATTAGAACAATCTCTTTAGGATTAATTGTGTTTTGAGGTTGAGTTTGCTTTTGATCCTAAACTTATTGGAAGAGGTGTGAGAGTGTTTTGTAATTCTTGTTCCATCTCATATAGTGAAACCATCATCACCACCCGTGGATGTAGGCATATTGGCCGAACCACGTAAATCGTTGTGCCTTTTTGTGTTTTTGCCTTTAAGACTTTTTTTTTTGTTTTTTCCTTGCTGTTTGATTGTTTTTCATTTGAACATTTTTACTTGGTATTTTCAGTTTATTAACCATGATCCGCAAGCATTCAATAGCCTATTAACAATATTAGGCCAGTAAGGTAGCAAAAACCCTCACTAGCACATCCACCATTATTGGTATTTTCCTTGAAATTTTCACAACTATAAGTAACCAACTGAGAAAGCATAGCAAATAGCAACATAATCATGGTCAATCCAGCAATGCCTAAAGTACAATAGACATTAATAATTATTGCCATTGATGTAGAAAGCATTAATTTTGGACAAGGAATTAAAGCAAAGTCATGGCTTCTTTTCTTCAAATTACTGCCTATTTGTACCAGCCCCATAACACAATTAATTGATTCTTGTTGTCTAAAGAGAATAGTAGCGATATACACTCTTATACTGTTTTCCACTGGTTGTTATATTTAAAATTATGTTTTCTCAGTATTTTTCGTATAACATCTCACATTCTTAGTGAAATGTTAAGATCTGATTTTAAGCTTTGGGTTTTTTCAACTTAATAAACGCTCTTCATATTAAAAATATTTGTATAAACTCCAAAAACGAATCCGATTGCTTTGAACCCAAATATAATTACTATGATTGAAAGGGAAGAAACAACCCCCCCCCCCCCCCCCCCAAAAAAAAAAAAAAAAAAAAAAAAGAGGGCTAAACAATAAAGCGGGGGCCAAATATAGTTACTCTTCATGAAAATTCTTTTGGAGAAATTGGTCTTCTCACATTGAGCCAAGTTTCTCCAAAAATTTCCTATATGTATTTAGCCCCCACTTTTTTATAAACAAAAAAGTAACGATAAAATTATACAAAAAGTACTACATTGAAATAGAATTATACAAGCTGCATATATTTATTTTTATCCTCATAACAATGTTTCTTCTTTTTCGTCTTCTTAGAACCATAAGTGTTTTCTCTTTTAATGAATTTCATATCATCTGATTGCGTTTCATGTTGATTATTTGGGTCTTTCTTATACAGTACTACTTTTTATTATAATTTTATTATAACTTCCGCAAAGATAAAGATCAGGAAAGTTGGTGCATTCGAGGTTTCTCAATTTATGTCATTGTTGGAGTTTAAAGAAATTGTCATGGTCTTACCGAACTTCCACAAGGATTAACGAAATTAGTACGTTTGAGATACCTCAATTTAAGAATTTGTCGGAATTTAAGAGAATTGTGAGATACAATTTAGTAACAGAGAACTGCTAAATCGCATTAATGGGCCAACTTATAATGGAGAATTTTCATATTGTAGAAAATCTTTGAGATGATAAACATTTTATCATCTGACTTCAACTTATTGGTGACATTTATGCAGATTATGATGGCTAGAGCTGCTGCTTATACCGCAAATTCATTAAAAAAAAATCTCATTTCTAATTGAATGACTACATATTTGTTGACTTCAAACTATTTGTGTAAAACCTCATTTCTAATTTAGTTATATTATGCTATTTTTTTTTTTTTTTTAAATTGATTTTATGGTATTGTTGTAAGAAAGGGCGTTTTTGTCAGTTTTTAAAGTTTGTGTTAAGGGGTAAAAACGAAAGAAATAAATTCTGTTGAGTTTGCAGTTAACAAGAGGGTAAAATCTGGAGGTTATTGTAAAAAAAAGCTGATGTGGCGGGGTTATAGTGGAGTTAAGAGGATTTGGGGGAATTTTTAAATTTTAAAAAAGTTGAATTATATAAGAAGGGCTGGTTTCGCCCAGTTGATGAAAGAAGAAGAAAACGAGAGAGGAGAGGGAAAAACGAGAGGAGAAGAGAAGAAAGGAAAAAAAGAGAGCCAAAAGAGAGAAAGGAGAGTAAGAAAGAAGAACAGCTGGCCGAGAGGTAAAGTGAGAGTGGAGGAGTGAGAGTGAAGTAGATCAAAAATGGAGGAGGAGAGAATTTGAAGCAGATCACTCCAAATCTGCGTTGGGATTGGGGTTAGCAAGCAATTTCTTTAATTATTTCTTCTTTGCTTTAAGAGTGAGTGTTTGATTTTGAGCTTTTGGGTGTAGGTACGGAAGAGAAGAGTGCTTGACAATTCATTTGAGTTTCGGCTGAGCTGAATTTGTGAGTGGATCTAAATTGTTTTCCTAAAAAGCTGAAACTTATACCTTTGCATGTTGAGATCTGATTACTGTTTATGAGTAAAATTTCTACTAAGCATGTGTTTTGTGACATATTGCTTTATGTGGGTTCGGCTGGTGTGTTAGGATGTGTTGTTTGCTTAATATTTTGCTGTTATATGAAAGTTGGTGGCTTATATTGCTGCATGGTTTCGGTTGAATGCTGGAAGTGAAAAACTTGTTTAACTTATCTTTGCTTGTCACGGCTGGACAAGTTTTTGTGTAAAAATTTATTAGGTCTTACTCAAAAGGGAATGAATCTTTATGTTGCATGTCATGTAAATGCAACATAAAGATTCATTCCCTTTGAGTTGGAAAAAGACTTGTAGATAAAACGTTGTGTTATTGTAGAAATGTCTTAATATCGGTTATTAACCAGCTTAAAAAGGGGTGACTGTCCATGGGTTGTGTTGGATTTATGCATGGTGATATGATGTTGTAGTAAATTTGAATATGAGTTAAACTGTCAACATGTTTAAAAGTTTTCAGTTTCACCCCTGGATGTGATATGTTAATTATTATGTCAATATGCATAATTTATAAGCCAAGATTTGATATGTTCGTGAGTTATGTCAGTTAAGAATATGCATGAGATTATTGTAGTTCTAAAACCACCCTACAAAGTACCCGTCCTCCAATGATACAGATTTGGGCTTTGCCCGAGCGATGCAAGATTCCATCGAGTATGACAGTTTCAGATTTTGGCTCTGCGCATGCGTATGACAATTATCAATGCTTTGCCTGGGTGTTGTGTGGTTCACCAGCTATGACAGTTTCAGAGGCTTTGCCTGTGTGATGATAGATCTTGTTGGGTATGACAGATACGTCCCTTAATATGTGGGACATCCACCAGGTATGACAGATTTCCCTAGTGTACTAGTTGTGGTATGAATTTCTAATACCAAATGTTGAGATTTTATTCAGAATCAGATGTAGTTCAAGGAAGTGAATCAAAATACAGTATATCGTAAAAGTTCTTTTAAAAAAAATAAGCAATAATGATAACATACAACAATTCTTACGCAAATCTTGAAAACAATATGATTCTATTAATATGCAATGGAAGCAACGATCCCATTCACGTATGCATGTATGATTCCTGTAATAGTTTTATGTGCCACTTGTTGACATCTTCTCATATGTGTATTATGGTTTATGCTTCAAGGATGAGTTTCTGTTTCCTATAATAGTTGCACGTTTTCACTGTAATTATACAAGACTTAATACTTTGTTTTTGGATTTCATGGATTTATGCACTTATGTTTTGCAAACTTTCTAAATATGTTTCGTACAGATTATTTTCTGCAAAGTGTATTCAGAAAAACAGGATTTCAGGTTTCACAGTTTTCTCACATGGAACATCTCGGTTATCCAAGTCTTGTGGGAGTGCTCAGATCCTACGGGATGTGGAAAGTCGAGACGTGTCGTGTCAATTTCTTTCTTAAACTTTTTATAATTGCTTACTTAGATGTCTGACACTGGTTTTGAATTAAGCGATTATGATCATTAACCTAAGTTCTAAAAAGAAACAAAATAATCACTAAATCAGCCACTAGATCAAGCAGCTTGATAAACAATCAACTATATATGAGCAACAAAAATAAAGAATATGGATGTAAGTAATGAGGCACAACGATTTACATGATTCACCGTTTGGGTTATGTTCATGGTAATGGTATAACACAAAATTTTCACAATTAATCAATGGAGCATAATGATACAATCTTTCTCACAAAGTTAATATAAAATCAGTATTTGTGGGGTTTTGAAGTTGACATGTAAAGGTAATAGCTGAAGTTCAATCATAAGACATGTTTGTTACCTTAGTCATTTCCATCCAAAAACAAACTTCAAAGTGATCTGAAATAACAAGAGTTTTAGACAATCTGACTTGTTTCTGCTGCAGTTGCAATTCTGGGTATAAGTAGTAGGAGCTCGAGAAAAATTTGGTTATTTAAGAGACGAAATGTCACAAAGAAAGTGATGCTAATATATGTAACTCATTCCTTTTCTAGCATTGTCCAAAGATGATGAACGAAGGATGATTAATTTGCTTAAGTGACACCAAGAAACAGAGTTGGATGAACTTCGAAAATTAATGCCACACTTAACATCTCAAATCACCTGAGTGAGAACCGTTAGTAACATTTGGTTCTTTATTAAAAATTATTATCTTCTTAAACTTTGAACCTGATAAAGAATTCAATTCTTGAAACAGGGTAGTTCCTGCATGCCGATCAATTGATTGATTGAGGTTGAAATATAACAATGATATAAATCGATTGATTTCAATTGACCTGGATTCATCTCTAAATTTCATATGGCATCTTATATAAGAATTTGATTGATTCTTTTAAGGAGCAGACTTTATTCAAAAGAAAATACTTTAGGCTCAGGCTTCCTTTCCACCTTACAATATCCTAGTTTCAATGCAATCAAGATCTAATTCCAAGTCTTCTCATACACCAACAAGAATTATCTTACACCTATGGCCACATTACCAAGCTAGTGCAATCAACATCCAACAACCACCAAAAACATCAATCGCTTGAAAAGAGAAAGCGGCCAAGGTGATTTGATGGAGCCCTTTCAGTTTTCACATTGCAATGGTGCCTCATATTCAATATTGCTTTCCCAAGATGCCTTTAGGGTATCTGATTTCAACTTTGAAACTTACTTCTTCATATTCAGATTCATCCCATTGTATGATTACCTTGTCCATAATATTAGTAATATGTTTTCTTCAAACAAAGAAAATTGGAAATAAAAAAATATATATATTTCAATGATTTAGAAAAATTATATTTAGGGTTTATGTAAGAATTAAAGTTTAAAAATTAAAACAAAAATATAAAACAGAGAATAAGAGTATGTCATTAGCGTTAAACTTGCCGAATAAAAATTACATTTGAAAGTGGGGGATAATATTGAAAGTCACTTTGCTTACCTTAAACACTAATAAATGGGTCGAAGGCCCAAAATATAGCACACCATATCATATTTTCTATTGTAGAGGAGACCAAAACCAAAGGAATAATTTTTGGTTCAGGCTTCAGAGCAATAATTGCAAGTTCAAGCGTATTACTGTCCCTACACTCGAGAAAATTTGCTTCAAAAAGTGCCCAGCAGCCTCTTACGTCTGCTGTGCATCATCCAGAAACTTTCAATTGAGGCGTCTCCACGTGAGTGGCCATTAATTTTCTCATTTGCAATAATTGAAGCGTCAGAATTCTGTAGTCTTTCTTTGGTCTATAAAAAACAAATGGAAGGCTAGAATATTCACAACACAATTGACACACCAAATAATTCAATATCTTAAATCAATTACCATCTTTCACCATGGCTGAAGCGCTTCTCTCCACAATCCTGGATCAATTGGCTTCACTAACAATTCAAGAGCTGACCCTCCTTCAGGGTGTTGATAACGAAGTGAGAAAGCTCACTAACTATTTCATGGCCATTCAAGCTGTGATTGAAGACGCGGAGCAGAGACAAGTGAAGGAGAGGAGTGTACGAATTTGGTTGGATCAGCTCAGAGATGTCTCATATGACATCGAAGACGTGTTGGATGAGTGGATCACGACGAGCAAAAGATTACAAATGCGGGAAGCTGAAAATGCTTCCAATCTTTGGAAAAAAGTATGTTCCTGCATCTCCTCTGATTGCTTTTATTGCAAAAAACTTTTCCTACGCCATGAAATGGCTATCAAGATAAAAGATCTAAATGAAATATTGGGTGTTATTGCCATGGAAAAGAATAGTTTCAACTTTAGCTTGAGTAGGGGAACTAGGCAACCAGAGCACGAAATAACTACCTCTCTTATTAATTTACTAGAGGTCTATGGAAGAGATCATGATAAGAATACATTAATAAACTTTTTGTTAACTGAGAGTAGTCAAGAATCAACCATCTCTACTACTTCTATAGTAGGGATGGGTGGGATTGGAAAAACAACTCTCGCTCGATTAGTTTTTAATGATGATGAGGTCAACAACCATTTTGACAAGAAAATTTGGGTGTGTGTATCTGATCCTTTCGATGAGATTAGGATTGCCAAAGCAATTATTGAGTCTCTTTTAGGTGGAAAAAAAGATGAAGATGAACTAGAAATCGTGTTAAAACACATATGTCAGTCTATTAAGGACAAGAAAATTCTTCTTGTTTTAGATGATGTGTGGATTGACAATTCTAGAAAATGGGAACAAGTGAAGAATGCTCTTCAGTTTGCTTCTCAAGGGAGTAGAATTTTGGTGACCACACGTAAAGAGAATACTGCAAAAATAATGAGAAGCACCAAAATCATCCAAATAGGAAGATTAGGTGATGAGGAATCTTGGTCATTATTTAATCAAGTTGCATTTTATGAAAAGACACAGGCAGAATATGAAAACTTAAAAGATATTGGTAGAAAGATTGTAGGGAAGTGTGATGGCTTGCCTTTTGCTATAAAGACTTTAGGAAGTCTTTTGAGTTTAAAAACACAGGCTGAACAATGGCAAAGTGTTTTAGATAGTGATTTATGGAAATTAGAAGAGATAGAAAAAGAGCTCTTCCCCCCAATCCTCTTGAGTTATTATGATTTGTCCTCGAAACTAAGAAAATGCTTTTCATATTGTGCTATATTTCCAAAAGACTATATGATAGAGAAAGATATATTGATCAAGTTATGGATGGCCCAAGGTTTTCTTAAGGTGGAAGGGAATAAAGAAATGGAATTAGTTGGTGAGGAATATTTTGAAAACTTAGTAATGCGTTCTTTGTTTCAAGATTTTGAAAGAAGTGAATATGACGGTAGTATTATAAGATGCAAGATGCATGATATAGTGCATGACTTTGTTCAATTTGTTTCAAAGAATGAATGTTTTGCAATGGAAGTTGAGAGCCATGTAATTCCTCAATTTGAGATTTCTTATGAAAGTGTTCGACATGTATTCATAAGAAGAAGTAGTTCAGTGCCTTACTCTATTCATAATATAAAAAAATGGCGTAGCTTCGTAGTTGAGTGGGCAGCCTTTGAAAGAGGAGGCTTATCAAGATATTTTGGGCAATTAACATGTCTGAGGACATTAAGTTTGTGTCATTGCAATTATAATATTCCAAAAGGAATAAAATATTTGGTTCATTTGAGGTACCTTAATTTGAAGTATAATCTTGTAATAAAAAAATTGCCCGAGGCATTGTGTGATTTATATAATTTACAAACCTTGGATCTCACTGGTTGTGGTGATCTTACGAAGCTACCCCAAGGGATAGGAAGGTTAGGTAATTTGAGGCATCTATTACTTGTTGATACTGATTCATTAAGGTACATTCCAAAAGGAGTAGAGAGATTGAGTTGTCTAAAGACATTAAATAAATTCGTTTTTAGTGGTGATGATTACCGTAACAAAGCATGTACTAGTCTTGATTCTTTGAAGAACTTGAAACTTGGCCCATCTTTAGAGTTAATGTTGGGAAATGTGAGGGATAGTAATGCACTTAAACTTGCAGATTTTCAGAGTACCAAAAATCTCCTAGATTTGACTTTATCATTTCGTATTCAGAGAGAAAATGAGGAGAATAAAATGATTATTGAAGCATTACAACCACCTCCGAATTTGGAGAAATTAGGGATATATTGCTTTGGAGGCAAATCTATGTCTTTTGATTGGATGGTATCATTAATCAAGCTGAAGAGGTTAGAGCTTTATGATTTCAACAATTGTGAGTATTTACCTCCTTTGGGAAAACTACCATCCCTTGAATCACTAGCCATAGGTGATATGCCAAGAATAAAAAGAGTGGGTAATGAATTTTTGGGAATAGAAAATGATGTCACATCATCATCAAGAATTGTTGCCTTTCCCAAATTAAAATTCCTCCATTTCTCACAATTAGGTCTCTGGGAAGAGTGGAATCATGAGATTAAAAGTATAGACAAAGATATTACAGTCATGCCATGTCTTCATTCTTTGTCAATTGAAGCGTGTTATGGATTAAAGGAATTGCCAGATCAAATTCTTCAAACACCAACACTGCAGCAATTAGAGATTGATGATTGCTCTACTCTAGAAGAACGTTACAAGGAGACAGGAGATGACAGGAGCAAGATTTCTCACATTCCAAAAATCTCTATCTTATCGTTTTGAATCATGAAGTGAAGATGAAAGCTGCAACAAACATGGCTGTTCGATTCTCAGATAGCCACAATTGCTATTCACCCATTGGTAATTCATTCCCCTTTCTCTTTTTTTAAATCAAAATCTTATATTACAATAATGTTTATTGCTCTGTTCCATGTTTACTTTGTAGAAACAAGATCAGTATTATTCTTAAGTTAAATAGTGATTTGAGGATCACATTGGTTTGATTATGTGATTACTCTAGTTTCAAATATTATTAAACTTCTCACTATATATCTAAAATTGTGACGTATCATACCATGTGTTGATTTTCCAAGTATTGGCGACAGTTTTCTCATTTCCTTTACATTGTAGGCTCTCACAAATGATTTCGGCTTCATCTTGGAGACGTTTATCACAGTATTTGAAGGTACTGCTATTCATACGATTGACGAATTCTCTGAAGTATTTGGCCACTGAAGTACAGGTAACACTTTTAGTTGGTTGTTATTTTTTGTGATTGAAAAGAAAGAAAAAATTTAACAACTTTTAACATTTTCAATTTCAATCTTCTTATGAATGCAATTGATGAGTTGTCCAAGAATCTTTTAATACTTGCATAACCAACAGCAGCTACATACGATTTCCAGAATCCCAAGTTCAGGTACTTTAATTTGCTAAATTGTGTCACCTACGGATGTCTTTTAGTTTGTCAATGTGTAAGAAATGGGAAGTTATTATACAATCTGCAATTATGTTTTGTGAATTCTTATCTTGCTAAATATCACAATTACATGTTACAGGAGAAGATATTTGATTTGTCAACTGCATTGGTGTTTTGTGATATGAAAGAGACAAAATAGCGAGAACAAGTGACCAACCGGTTAAATTTTTGAAGCATATTCTTTTTAACTATTCTTTATTTTTATCTGTAATTATTGATCATTATCAACTTCTTATTGTCCTTTGTGTAGACTATGTTAGCTAGCTCTTCCATTCTCCCCAAATTTAGTCAGGAAAATCCTTTTATAGCTCATAAAGGTTTGATTTTGTTGTCTTCTGACTATTAATATATTCAATTACATTTTTACTAGTAATACTTTGCTTTCATATCTCATTTCTTGATGCAGGAAAGAAAGTTCAACACTCAATCAAATGTCAAGCTTTGAAGAATTAGCTCTTTTATATGCAAGATCACTGTTGTCGAAAAGGTAATGTACTTCTCCACAATTTTTAGTTTGAAAAATGACTAAGTTTGTCATGGAGAATTATCTAGATCAATTTGTGTTATTATTTTTTCAACTACCAGAGTTTTTCTTAACATTGTACATCACAATGACAGGGTTTGAATAGGATGTTCTTGATTTTGCTGACATTATCGTCAAAAAATTTGATGAGCTCTGAAGACAATAGAGAGTATAAATTTTGAACAGAAATTAAGGCATCGCGCTATGAATTTTGATCAAAAGGAAGCATACATAATCCTCAAGATGTTGCTGAAATTGTGTCATGAAACCAAGAGGTGATTGAATATTGGTCAATTTGGCCACTCTTTATTAAGGGCAGAATGGTGTTTTCTCTTGTAAACCTATACAAGCCTTGAGATAATTTTGTTTCATAACACGGTAGGAGCTAGAAACATAAGAGATTATGCAGAAAAACATATGGATTTTTTGCTCCTACATTAGAACAATCTCTCTAGGATTGAATGTGGTTTGAGGTTGAGTTTGCTTTTGATCCTAAACTTATTGGAAGGGGTGTGAGAGTGTTTTGTAATTCTTGTTCCATCTCGTATAGTGAAACCAATATCACCACCCGTGGACGTAGGCATATTGACCGAACCACGTAAATAGTTGTGCCCTTTTGTGTTTTTGCCTTGACCTTTTTTTTTTTTTTTTTTGAACTTATTGTTTGATTGTGTCTTTTCACCAATATTCATTCAAGATTTAATTATTAACCATGATCGCCCATTAACAATACTAGGCCAGTAAGAAATTGGTCTTCTTATTGTGGGTCACATCACTCATAATGGGCCAAGTTTGTCTAAATGCCCAAGTGACAAAGCAAGAGCCCCACATATGGTTGGTTGTAGATAGAAATGTAAACACACAGAGAGTGGTCCAATAAACCACATTTTAGAGCACGACCCATGAGAGGTAACAGAGAGAACAGAGCCCTTTGATGATTCTTTCTCCCATTCCATCAACTTATCTTTTAAAACTACCAATTTTGAAATCCCACTCCATACTTATTAAACAAAAAAATAATTTCACTAAACCTATGATGAATTGGCTAATTTACTACCTAAAAGAGGGTAAATATCTTGACAGTCCCCAAATTTTGGGTCATTAATCAACATCCCTTATGGTTTGAAAAATATAACTCTCACCACCACCACACCACCATTATCGCCCTAGAGATCCAACTCGGATGCCCAACCCAAACTTCCACCCGAATTAAAACTCTCCCCCAAAACCACCCATTTGCACACTTTTTAAACCCGAGTCATTTGAGTTCAACCCATCCAAGACGCTTCCCAGCCCACCATTGGACGCCAGGAGCGAGCTATTTTGAGATTTCTTCTCTTTTTTCTTTGCATAGTTAATCAGTTGTTAATGTCTCTACCAATTTTGAAGCTCAATCAACTTTCTTTGTTGTTGGTTAACTCTGTAATCCAAGGTTTTAACGCTATTTTGAGACCAAGTAGAGTTCTACTTAGTTATGGAAACTTTTTGCTTGTGCACTTCTAAGACTAGATTTCTTCTCTATTTTCTTTGCATAGTTAATCAGTTGTTAATGTCTTTTACATGCTTAAACAATTGTTTTTTTTTTTATTGCCATTTTACTTGTGTTGTTGCAATTTGAGTTTTCATATAAGAAGGAGCCGATTTATGAAGGAGGAATTTGTGAATACTACATATCTATTCCCGTATCATGTTGGCGATAATGCAAAGTTCTGTCTTCTTTTGGCTATTTAATCAGACATTCAAATTCTTTTCTCTGAACCTTGGAAGTTTATTTTCAGAGTTTCTGAAGTAATTAAGATGATGCATGGAAGAAGAATTGGAGGTTAGATATGCAACCATGAACCATCTTCAAGTTTTTTAAAAATCATAATAATAACTTAAACCATTTGACAGTCCCATATTCCAGAAGATTTGTATGTGAAGCATACATATTAAATCCAAACATAGAAAGCTACTGTTGAACAAATATATCACATGAAAGGATCAACTTATGGTGGTAAATTTTTTTTCATCAGGCTGCTGGAAAACACTAAGATTAAAGTATTTTTTGTAAAACATTTAACATGGGATTAATGACTTTCGCCTTTTTGTCTTGCCTAAGCAGCTTCTGTCATCTTTTGACTATTGAGCTTGGCACAATGAGTTCCTTCTTCCTTTCCTCTTTTGTCCAAACGATATAGGCTGACTTAATGGTAATTTTGTCTTTCCACTTTTTGGTTAATTGTTATATATTATTCTTGCGATCAACAAGGCATATCTTTGACAATTGTTCATTAGAGTGACGGGGTATGGGCTAGACGTTCTTGAAAATAAACTACTTGATTTTGTCTCTGCATGAGCTTGTTGTCATAGAAACCCAGCACTGTAAATTAATATGAATAGCATATTGTAGAGCAAAAGAAATTCTATTCAAAGATTGATAAACCCTTCTTAGTCGTTCCTTTTATATACAAAAGAACAACATAGGTTTCAAGTTACAAATGAAGCGTATAATTTGAATACAGATTGAAATTTAAAAAAATCAGTTGTCGTCAAACTAGCTATATAGCTCTGCCAAGTGGTTTTCTCGTGGATTTTTCTTCTGAATTTGTGCAAGCAACAGAATTGACAATCTCTGATACATTATACAAAGAACACAGAAAAAAACGGGGGAGTTTATAGAAAGAATGATCTGCATATCTTCCAGGGTATATCTTCTAAATTAAAATAACACTCAACCTTGACAAAGACAATATTCTATATAAAGGATGTAGAATATTAAAAAGTTCTCATGGTGAGATTAATATAAGATTGAAGAAAAGCTGTGAACACTAAAGCTTAAATAATGTAGAAAGGAAAGAATATGAGCATTGCTACACAAACATCAAAGCTAAATATTGTTGGATATGCATGAAGAAAACAAAGAATAAGATAATTGCTTAGAGACAACTTATAAGAATGGGAAGAAATAAAATATTACAATCATGCCATGTCTTCAATATTTGAAAATCAGGGATTGCGGCCAACTGAAGGAACTGCCCAAATCAAATTCTTCAAATGTCAACACTACAGAAAGTAAATATCTTAAGATGCTTTGAAACGAATGGCCCAAGATCTCTTTCAGTTGTTTCTTAAATCCTCTGGAAAGGGTTGATGATTCTGAACCAACCTATTGTTGCATGAGAGGACAGGCTCCACTTGGTCAGAATGAATTTTGTAAGTTAAAATCGAGTTCTTCACCACAGGTAACTTCCGCTCCTCCTCCATTTTAAGCTAATTGTTATTTATAACAACTCTATATATACAAACGCTTTTGATCCAAAAGTTTACTAAAAAATCAGTTCTAGCTGCCTCCTTCCGCTGTTTTTGCTATCACTCTACTCGAAATGAAGATGTTTTTTTTTTTTTAATTGCTTATGCAGTAGAGGTGCTTGAAAGATGAACTGAATTGATCCAAAATGCATGCTGAAAACTCTGAGGCTAATAGACACCAGGCATCTTGGTTTGAGTTTTGTGCTGAATATGTTTAAGGAGGAAGAGTAAGTCATGAGATTTTTCTTTTAATTCTTCATCTTTTCAAGAGGTTGTATTTTGTATTATTTGCATCATATTAAGGATGACATTTCAACATGATGTGCAGAGAAAGGACCAGAACCAGAATCAGGGGAAACAGCTACTTTGGCCAATATTTTGTTGTGAAACAGCTACATACGGAAGTTTTTGTTGTGAGTTTGCAATATCCTTGGCTCCTGCGGAGTGTTCAAGTCAGATACTACTTTGGCCAATATTTTGCATTTGAAGGAACAAAACTTTTCTGGATATTGCTTTATTATATATTTGGGTGTTGTTCTGTAAACATTGGCTAAGGCTTTCTCATTATATGAATGTTTCAGGCTCTAGAATAACTTTGGACATCCTAGTGCAAAGTTGTTGACATCATCCATTCTAGTATTCCTTTGGCAGCTATGAATGCAACCAACGAAGTTTTCCAAGCATCTTAGTCCTGAGTTTCATATTAATATGCAGAACGTGTGCTGCCTTTGTCAAGACTAGCAGTATGATTTTAAAACCATTTTTAGGTACTTCATTTTGCAAATTGTGCTCATGTTTAATTACATTATGCAACAAAGATTTGTCATATTATGTTTTCTTAATTTCATATTTCCTTATCTCCTATGTAAAATTCGCAGACTCTTCAATCACTACAGCCACATTAGGTTGGTGGTTATCGTGATATTTTTATGAGTATGATGCACAGACACAAGCTACATGATACTGAAGCGTCAAGTAAGCCATGAGATGTCTGGTATGTTAAAGGTTTGTTGTTCCTAAAATATGCATATTATTTGAAAATGATCTTTCAACACGATGTGCAGAGCAATGACTGGAATCAGGGGAAACATGTGCTTTTCTTATGTAAAGAGTTTCATATAAGGTCGCCATACCCTTGGCTTCCATGGAGTGTCAACATTGGATAGCAGCTCTCTCTGATATGCCATTATTTTGTGCCCAAAGGTATTACTACTTTGCTGGCTTTTGCTTTATTATGCAGGTACTTTTGTGTTGGTTGTGTAAGTATTAGCGAAGGCTTTCTCATACTGTGAATGTTGCAGGCTCTAGAAATGCAGATACCTACTGCAAAGTTGGTGAAATCATCAGCCCTGGATGCAAATGTTAACTTTTTCTCTTAAATTCACTTATTTGATATGTTCTTTTGTTACTATGCATATGCATATTTTTCAATCACTATAGACAAATTAAAATTGAGTTCGTTTGAGGGATGGTGTCAAACAGATTGCTCATGTCTTGGTGAGATATTTTAGGATAACTATACACTTTAATTTATCAATCTTCATCGTTCTGAGCACATAGAACTTATCAAACAACATGTATTGCAAAGACATGAATCTAGTTTTGCAAATTCAGATAACTGGAAGGAAAGTGAAGAGTCATAACAAGAGCAATTTGCAAATGGGGTCAATGCATCCTATCTCGTGTGTGTACTGAAACTCGACTGCTTGACATAGAGCTTGCAGTCTCTTACACTTTCTATTACAAATAGTTGTCCCTCGCCTCAATGTGCTTGTAGTATAGCGTGTACCAAATGCAACGAAAATAGTCTAGCAATGACCATTAATGTCCATAACTCAAACAACAAGAAGTTTGATTGATTGCAGTTGTTTGATTGTTTGAAATTTGCAACAACTTTTAAAATTTTCAATTTCTACAATCATCCTTGTAGCTTTTGACTGAATATATAATCACTCCAACCCTCTTATCAGTGCGATCAATGATTTGTCCGAGAATCTCAGCTCTGAATTCAGTAATTTATAATATCATCAACAAGTTTTGCCTGCACTAACAATAGCTACTAATGATTTACAGAATCCCTTATTTCAGGTACTTTATTTTCCAAAATTGTGCCTATTTATGAGTTATCACTGTTATACGACATCAAGTTGCCTAATTTATGATATTATGCGAGAATAAAACTGAGGGAGGATCATGTTATCTTGTGAGGAAGATAAATGGATATTTCACGGTACTTTAAATAGCTCTTGTCTGCCTAATTTATCATAAATCTGTCAGACTTAAAGTGGCCACATGCCACAATTATTCAGTTAAGACAATTATTCAGTTAACAATTGTGCAGTTAAAGGGTGGTTTTAAGGAGTTATTAAAAGTGAACTGCCTGTCTCAAAGCTGTCCAAAAGGAAATTTCTTTTCATAAAATACAATGTTTTGTGACAGGTTTATGCAGGAGAGATGCTGGAGAGCTTGACTGAATTGATTAGGCCAAGGCAAAGATGGTGTCTTTGGGACCATTCTGTTGATAATTGAAGGCTGAGGACAACAGAGAATGCGATTTTGAAGAGAAAACAGGGCATTTTGGTGTCAATTTTGGTAGAAAGTAATATTATTCCAATTCATACTATTAAGTGCCTTCAACTGAGAAACATGTCAAATGACAGTTTTCCCCTTGTTATACTATACACGTAAAAACCTTGAGACATCTCATAAAGCAATCTTCACCTTCAAAAACGCACTGATGCCAACATGCGAAGGGAAGGGATTTGTAGCACTGAGGAATCTCTCCTTATAAATTATCTCCTTCTTATATGAAAACTCAAACTGAAAAACAAGTAAATGGTAACCAGAAACATTTGTTAGAAGCATTGAAAAGAAATTATTGAATGAAAAGGAAATGGAGAAACAAAGGAAGTCTTAAAATGAATATACAAAAACTTTCAGTGACTAGCATGAGGTTTGTAGTTTCTGGTGCTTCAAACATAATATCAGTCACCAAATGATGATAAATTCTTGGAATTGCATTAGTTAATCAAATACAGAGAAAACATAATATTAAATTTTCATTGAACAACATGAAGAAAGACTTGTTGATTTCTTACTGCAAGTGCAATGCACACCTGCCAGAGCGAATTGATAAGCTCTTTTTCTGACTCATATCCAGTAAAGACTGATCATTATATAAATAAACAACAGAAAAAGAAAAAACATGAAAATCTTATCTTATCAGGAACAAAAATTACATGCAAAACTGTAGGTATAAGGGATTAATCAATCATTCAACCGATTCACTTATTAAAATGGGGAAGGAGAATGACATCACTTTAAAATATGCGGGCGAAGCACAAAGATTAATTTTTTACTGGAAGAGACTGGATGCTTATCTTTTCCAAACAGAAACAAAGTATCCCCGACATTAAGTAAATCTGCTAAAATTAAAACAGGTTATTAAATGATCAATAAACAAATCAGGTTGAATAATCTTCTTGTGTGTTTATGTTGAGAAATTTGAATGAAGGGAACAAGCATTTTTCCTTTGGCAATTACTAGATCTTATCAAATGTCAGGGAGAAGATTTAGGGGCAAAATGATCTTATCAAGACCTTGTTTAAGAAGAAAAGAATATAGCATTTTAGATTGTTTGAAAGCAACAACATATATTCAATAGCATCAAAGCAACAACAAGGATTCTTTGCGTCCTATAAATATAAAGTGAAAGAAATAATTTTTTTACAATTTATAAATTAATAACCATTTTAGATTGTTTGAAGAGATCAATATATGCTTTGACAAATGGTGGGTCTATCATACATTATTATTCCACATAAATCATTCACTTTATAATAACAGAGAGAGAGAGAGAGAACAAGGGGAATTTAATAAACTAAAATGATACCAACACTCTATAATTTAACTACCATGAAAGCAAAGAATGTGCTAGCATTGTTGGATATGAAGAAAGAAAAGAATATGAGAATCGCTTTTGCTTGGAGAAAAGTTGGTACCTTAACTAGCATCAAAGCAACATGCTGATTAGAGTCATCTGGTGAAAGATTTGTGGTCTTTTTTGGGCTATAAATAACAAATGGAAGGCTAGAAATTCCACAACACAACCAAACACAAAATATTTCAATATCTTAAGGCAATTACCATCTTTTGGCTATGGCTGAATCACTTGTCTCCACCATCCTGGGTCAATTGGCTTCACTAGCCACTGAAGAGGTGACCCTTCTTCAGGGTGTTGGTAACGAACTGAGAAAGCTCACTAGCTATTTCATGGCCATTCAAGCTGTGATTGAAGACGCAGAGTGCAGAGAAGTGAAGGAGAGGGGTGTACGAATTTGGTTGGATCAGCTCAGAGACGTCTCATATGACATCGAGGACGTGCTGGATGAGTGGATCACGGCGAACAAAAAATCACAAATGAAGGAAGCTGAAAATGCTTCCAAGCTTTGGAAAAAGGTATGTTCTTGCATCTCCTCTGAATGCTTTTGTTGCAAGAAAGTTTTCCTACGTCATGAAATTGCTATCAAGATAAAAGATCTAAATGAAAGACTTGGTGATATTGCCAAGGAAAAGGATAATTTCAATTTTAGCTTGACTAGGGGCACTACACAACCAGAGCACGAAATGACTGCCTCTTTTATTGATGTACTAGATGTCTATGGCAGAGATAATGATAGGAATACATTAACAAACTTGTTAGTAGCGGAGAGTAGCCAAGGATCAACCATCTCTACCATTTCTATAGTAGGGATGGGAGGGATTGGAAAAACAACTCTGGCTCAATTAGTTTTTAATGATGATAAAGTCAACACCCATTTTGATAATAAAATTTGGGTGTGTGTCTCTGATCCTTTTAGTGAGATTACGATCGCTAAAGCAATTCTTGAATCTCTTTTAGGTGGAAAAAAAGATGCAGATCAATTAGAAACTGTGTTAAAAGACATATGTCAATCTATTAAGGACAAGAAAATTCTTATTGTTTTAGATGATGTGTGGCTTGATGATTTTAGGAAATGGGAAAAAGTTAAGAGTGCTCTTGCGTCTGCTTCTCAAGTGAGTAAAATTCTGGTGACCACACGTAAAGAGAGTACCGCAAAAATAATGAGAAGCACCAATATTATCCCAATAGGAAAATTAGGTGATGGAGAATCGTGGTTGTTATTTACAAAAGTTGCATTTTTTGAAAAAACAAAGGAAGAGTTTGAAAATTTAAAAGAGATTGGTCGAAAGATTGTAGGAAAGTGTGATGGCTTGCCTCTTGCTATAAAGACTTTAGGAAGTCTCTTGAGTTTAAAAACACAGGTTGAGCAATGGCAAAGTGTCTTAGATAGTGATTTATGGAAATTAGAAGAGATAGAAAAAGCACTCTTCCCCCCTATCCTCTTGAGCTATTATGATTTGTCTTCTAAACTAAGAAAATGTTTTTCTTATTGTGCCATATTTCCTAAAGACTATGTGATAGAGAAAGATATATTGATTAAGTTATGGATGGCTCAAGGTTTTCTTAAGGTAGAAGGAAACAAGGAAATGGAATTAGTTGGTGAAGAATATTTTGAAAATTTAGTAATGCGTTCTTTGTTTCAAGATTTTGAAAAAAGTGAATATGATGGTAGTATTTTAAGATGCAAGATGCATGATATAGTGCATGACTTTGTTCAATTTATTTCAAATAATGAATGTTTTGCAACAGAAGATGAGAGTCATGCAATTCCTCAAAGTGTTCGGCATTTGTATGTAAGAAGAAGTAGTTCAATTCCTTACTCTAATCTTAATCTTAAAAAATTACGTAGCTTTGTAGTTGAAAGAGGAGGCTTACTTAGATATGTTGATCAATTAACATGTCTAAGGACATTAAGTTTCAGTGGCTATAATTGTGAAATTCCAAAAGCAATAAAATATTTAGTGCATTTGAGGTACCTTAGGTTGGAGAATAATAGAGCTATAGAAAAATTGCCTGAGGTAATGTGTGATTTATATAATCTACAAACCTTGGATGTCACTCGTTGTTGGTGGATTAAAAAGCTACCCCAAGGGATAGGAAAGTTAGTTAATTTGAGGCATCTATTAATTGGTGAGACATGGTCATTAAGGTACATTCCAAAAGGAGTAGAGAGATTGAGTTGTCTAAAGACATTAAATAAATTCGTTATTAATGGTGATTATGATTATGGTAACAAAGCATGCACTAGTCTTGATTCTTTGAAGAACTTGAAACTGGGCCCATCTTTAGAGTTAGAGTTGGTAAATGTGAGGGATAGTAATGCACTTAAACCTGCAGATTTTCAGAGTATCAAAAATCTCCTTCATTTAACTTTATCATTTCATATTCAATTTAAGGAGAGAAGCGGAAATGAGGAGAATGTAATGATTATTGAAGCATTACAACCACCTCCAAATTTAGAGAAATTACGGATAGAATACTTTGAAGGCAAATCCATGTCTTTTGATTGGATGGTATCATTAATCAAGTTGAAGGAGTTGGAGCTTTCTTATTGCTCCAAGTGTGAGCATTTACCTCCTTTGGGAAAACTACCATCCCTTGAATCACTAATTATAGAAGGGAGTAAGGGTATAGAAAGAGTGGGTAATGAATTTTTGGGAATAGAAAATGATGCCACATCATCATCATCATCAATTGTTGCCTTTCCCAAATTAAAATTCCTCCATTTCATTGAGCTGCATATATGGGAAGAGTGGAATTATGAGATTACAAATAGCAGAGACAAAGATATTACAATCATGCATGTCTTCATTCTTTGTCAATTAAATATTGTTTTAAATTAAAGGCACTTCCAGAACAAATTCTTCAAACACCAACACTGCAGCAATTAAAGATTTCTCATTGGTGCTCTTTTCTGGAAGAACGTTACAAAGAGACAGGAGATGACAGGAGCAAGATCTCTCACATTCCAAAAGTCTCTATTGGTCATTGGTAGATTGTTGGAATGTGAGAGATGCAATTGCTATTCACCCATTGGTAAATTCATTCCCCTTCTCCTTTTTGTAATTCAAAATCTTATATTACAATAATGTTTATTATTTTTATGGATGAATATTTTGTTTTTATTATTTTCCGTAGAACTCTTATTTAGAGGATTACATTGGTTATATCATGTCTTAAAAAGTTATTACTCTTATTATAATGTTTTGTTTATTACTCTTATTTAGAGAATTACATTGATTATTTAACCAATTGTTAGATCAATTTAATTTATTTATTTTTATGCATGAAAAACTGATTTAGAATTTTCACTAACATGATATTTTGCATTTATTATAATATTTTTTAAAGACATGCAAAATTATAATAAAAGAAAATTGATAAAAGTATTTAGATAACTGAAATAAATGCAAAGTATCATTATCTTTAAGAGTAGTATTCATCTGGTTAGATCAATTTAATTTATTTATTTTTATGCATGAAAAAATGATTTATAATTTATTTTTATGCATGAAAAGTTTATTTACATAACTTAAATAAATGCAAAATTATGTTTTGGTACATATAAATGCGAAAATATTAAAATTTGGTTGAAATTGCCTTAAAAACAAATATTATTAAATTTCTCATAATATTTCTAATATTGATTAAACCCAACTAAACTTCATTCTTCTCTTCTGTGTTCAATCGTCATTCTTCGTCTTCAATATTCTAATCTTCGCTTTGTTTTTCTGATCGTCTTCAATATTCAAGAATATTTGGTGACGGGTGTTGATGTCGTCATTTTCCCCTTTTTCTGGGTTTGGTTTAGTGGGTTCTGGTGTGGCGAGCCACAGTGAGAGACTTGTGGAACCCGAGTATTTGGAGATGGAGGAGAGAGTTCTAAGCCGTTGAAGGTTACGTTGAGTGGGCTTGCCAGGCATTGGACCTATGCGATTCCGATTGGTAATGGAGGACTTGGAGCCATGGTGTGGGGTGATGTTGCTTCAGAGACTCTTCAACTTAATGGTAAAGTAAAGTTATCTTCGTTTGCGTTGTTGAAGAAAATTTTGGCTTCGTCATGCTTTCCGTTGTTCTTGTTTTTATTTTCAGTGAAGAAACACACTTTGAGAGTATTAGTAACGTTTGATTTAGTTCATTATCGCTTTATTGTTAAAGAAACAGAATGTGAGAAATTAAAGACTGAATATTTTAATTTAATTTAATTTTCTATATTTTTAATCAAGTAGATTGCAAAGAGTCATTTAAACTGCTTCAAATGTTTGGATTGGTGGCGTTATTATTTTTCTGATAATAATGGTAGGAATGCTATCACTTGTTCTTTTTAGGTTGAAATCGCTTTTCACTCTGTGTTGCTGACAGAAACCCTGGGAAACTATGGCATTGGGAAGTAATTTCAGCTTTCCCATCTCTCTTGACAGATAGTGAAAGAAGAATTTGACTGATGATCCTGGTGCCTGGGCTGTTGATTAAACCTTTGTGTTATATATCCATATAAGTCATTGCAGATGGTGGTTGTTAAACTTTCTCAGTTAGATCCTGGCAACTTGAGATGATCCGTTCTTGATAGGAGTAACAGGGATCTTTAATTGAAATCAGATCACAGCTCTCACTACTTTAGCTATTGTTCTGCAATCAGAGGTATTATACTTGGCTGGCAAATCCTTTATTATATATTTGGGTTTTGTTCTGTTTGTATTGGCTAAGACTTTCTCATTCTATGAATTTGGCAGGCTCTAGATTAATTTTGGAGATCCCATTGCAATGTTGTTGAAATCACCAGTTCTTGTAAATCTTGGGCAGCTATAAATGCGATCAAAAAGGAGAGTTTCTAAAGCATCTTAGCCCCAAGTTTCACATCAGTTTGATGAACGAATACTGGCTTTGTTACATATAGTTGTGGATGATTTCCAAACCATGTTTAGGTACTTTGTTTAGCAAATTGAGCTCTTTCTTAATCTTCATTTATCAGTTATTGCTGTTTATGCAACCAATGCTTGTCATTCCAATTTTTTTTTTTTTTTTTTAATTTCATATTTCTTTTTGTTACCTTGTGAAAATTTCAGACTTCTCAAATGCTGCAGCCACAACAAAATGCAGTCCAATGGAGGAATGAAGCCAAAATAATACACATATGCTAGCAACATGGTATCCAAATAAGTCATGGGATGTTTGGTGTTTCTTATTTTGCCTCATCTTGTCTAGAGGCTGCTTGTTTATATTGTATGCATACTATTGAAGATGGCCTTCCAGCATTATGAGAAGCAAAATGACCAGAACCAGGGGAAACAGCTGCATGTTCTCATACGAAAGAGAGTTTTGGTAGAGTTGCGGATGCCTTTTGTACGGAAGTCATTTTGGTGAGTTTTTTAATATACTTGCAACACGGAATTCAAGTCTTGAGATGTTTAGTATTTCTTTAATTGTGCCATTTATCAAGAGGTTGATTGTTTGTATAATTATGCATATTACTGAAGATGATCTTCCAATATGATGCGCAGAGCAATGACAAGAATCAGGAAAAAGGCGCTTTTTGTTACATGAAGAGGAGTTTGGGCAGAATCTCTGATGATTTATGTGGAGAAGTAGTGAGTTTCTCAGATAGAGTTTTGATATCTTTTGCTCCTGCAATGCGTCAAAATCAGATCGCAGCTTTAGATGATTTGCCATTATTTTGCACCCAACGGTATCAAACTTTGTTGGCTATAGCTTGATTATGTTATTATTTATTGGTTCTTTAAGTTTTAGCTAAGGATTTCTCATTTCCTGAATGTTGCAGGCTCCACAATAAATTCAGATCCTAGTCCAAAGTTGTTGACAACATCAGTTCTGATACTGCTTTTGCTGTGATTTAATTGTTGTATATAACTGTAAAATTGTTCTTCTAAGTTCATTAATCTGATATTTCCTTTCATTACCTTGAAGAAACTACAGACTTCTTAATTATTGTGGAATAGTTAAAATCCAGTTTATTGGAGGGATGATGCCAAAGCAGAACAGGGAGAAAATGATATTCTTGTTTGCCTAATTCATCATAAATCAGTTGACTGAATAAATTTTCCTCTCAGAAAATCATTCTCGCCTTTTCGGTCGTTCATGTGAATCACAGTCAAAATAGTCGGGAATTTAAATGTTTAGGACTATGACAAGAAACGAGAATGTACGAAGGTGGGGGAAGTGATGAAGCAAAATACTTGCTCTTAAGCGATGGACAGATGCCTTGTTTAGAAATCACATGGTATTTTAGTTTCTATTTGTCTAATTAAGCATAAGTTATTAAGTAAATATATTTATAATCTCATCTTCAGATACTCATACTTGTTATTCATGTGAATAGAACACGATACAGTTTGGCAGACATTGGACTCGAGGAGCAAGGATGAAATAGGAGAACCAAGAAGTTAGGAGATGTGATTAGAGGAAAAGGTTTCTAATGTTTCAATAACAAATTATGTTTTCTTCTCTTATTTTCCACTTAAGGCAATATCATGATAGAAGTTCTGTTTTCTTTTGGGCCATTTAGTTAGATATCAAATTCTTTTTCCAATAAATGATGTTCATACAGACTATGAAATGAGGTAATTCCCCTGTTTTAATTATTCTTGGTTTATTGGATTTGCATCAAATTTTTTTAAATCTTGTGTTAAAAACCACTTTAAAAAAAAAAAACTCTCATAATGCCATCAGTTCTTTTAATTTTTTGTTTTGTTATCTCATGGACTCAAGGTATCTTCTGAGTTCTGAAAGGGATTCTTAGTGTCAGGCATTAAGGTGTCACAACACTCCAATAGGACCCATAACTCTTTGTGGTTTTCTTGAGCAGTAGTGACGCATGATACAAGCTCAGTAGTCAAAAGAATGTGTTCCTTCTTCCTGTTCTTTTTTGCACCATCAGGTAATTTTTCATCTTGACTTCCCTTTCTTATTTTTTTTTTTTCCTTTTTGGTTAGTTGTGATTTGTTATTATTGTGATTAATGAGGCATATTTTTGATATTCTTGATCAGAGTGACAAGCCTGAAAACCATTCTCTCCTTTTTTGACTTCGTTAGATGGTTAATAAATGCCATGCTTGGGGGAGCATGTCTTGCACCTATTGTTCCATATTTTTTCACAGGCCCTCAGTGTAGTTGGGGCTTTCACACAAGACATTTGTGCTGTAAACTTTTGTCATACAATAGTGATCAATATAAATATAACTAGTGCAAAGATCTCTAAGTTTCTGAAGCAATTCAAGCGCGAGCTGATCAAAACTCAAATTTTTGGATTTCGGAGTTGTTTCAATTCTTTTGTAAACACAAAGTAGCTTTCATAGTTTATAATATGATTGAAAATTGTTTAAGTGCTTCAACTGCTATACAGTATCATAGTTTCTTTGTTTTACAGACATTAAAGAATGCTTTATCACCATACAAACTTGGAGGGGCAGCAGGTGGAAGTGATTATGATCCTAAAGGAAAAAGCGATAATGAGGTAAGATGTTTGTTCTCTGTTAAGATGGTATTTCAGTAAGAACCTTCTAAGAAATTCTGAAAGTTTCTCTTACAGTTCTTTGTGAAACCCATGCTGGCTGATCATGCGCTTTTGCCAAAGTTTCATGAATGAGATCTATAGATATCTGGGTCCTGACAAGGTAACTTAAGAAGATCTCCTTTTCATCTTCAATCTGTTTTGGAGTCTCTGAGTTGTATGACCCACTTCTCCATGCCTGATTTACTGTTTTGTGCAATTTTAGGATCTTCCATCAGAAGAGATGGGTGTTGGCACCCGAGAGATGGGTATCTCTTTGGGCAATATAGACATCTTGCTGGTCATTTTCAGGTACTTAAAAACACTTGAAAGAGGCTGTTTGACACGTTGAATTTATCTTGTATTTTCCTTCTTATATTCTCATTATTCTCTGTTATTTTTCATTATTATTATTTTTGGAGTCATTTCTTTAATTATTATAAATTATTATGTACTGCCTAGGTTTGAATATGCCATCCATCCCTATGGCGGTTAATATTCTGACAAAAGCTAATGTTCTTATTGCTCCTGCCATGGCTGCTGATGCTGGAAGAGTGTGTTCTTTACTTCTACAAGGCATATGAATCTTTATGTGCCTTTTGAGTATCTATGCTAACATGGAATCGAAGGCCTCTTCAAATTCCTTAATGTAGGGTTATTGCTTTCTTTTTTTTAGGTGGTCTTTCCTTGCCCTTCCCTCCAGCGGATTTTGAGTTCCGACCATATAATTGTTTATGCATTTAGTTTGGTTTAAATAGGTATCAAGAGTTTGGTTTAACTATGGTGTTTAACAACATAATTACAGTGATGAGTGACTCAATAGGTTTGGAACTTTTTCTGCATTAACAGCTTGCCGTTTTAATTTTGCAGTGATTTGTGACATGATAGGGTTCTTTTGGACATGCTTAGTTGTCACCAAATAGAGTCTCTACACCACAGTTTCATTGATTGTCAGGATGCCATGCTTAAGAACACATTTTTTTTTTTTTGAATGCGGCTAACTATAGATGTGAATGAAAGTAGATACATTCCAAAACCATTAAATAGTAAGGCTAACTATGGATGAATCTGTGCAGAATTATTCCAAATTCGTAGTAAATGCTCTAAATTACTGTGTCCGCTATTACATAGCCATATAAGAATAGGCTGCACATCAGCCCACTTACTTATATAACTTTATCCAAGCGGGTTGAATATGTTCTTGAACTCTTGTTTCCACATATTTTTGAGTTGAAGGTGGGGCATATGAGCCATGGCTGCTTGACTGTGATACATTTGTCCGTTTCAATTTTGGTTTTGATCAAATTTTTTCATTAGCTTTTTCTGATATGTATTTATTTATTAAATTGTTGACCAACTTGGCTTAAGGTTGTTGCTGGTGAACTCGAATTAAATTATGAATGCAATTTGATGCACTGGTCACCTGAGGACTTCAAATCTAAATTACAGTTATGACTATGTATTTCATTTCAATTCTTGTTGACTTATAACTTCAAAAATGCAACTAGATTAAAGCATATGCAGAAATTACCAACCCCATTTCTCAAAATTTTGGGCCTTCTAATCACATTGATGAAATTTAGATTATATTTTTCTGAGTGGAACCTAGAGAATTTACTATAGTAAAAGTGACTTCAGAACCAACTGCTACTTGATGACCACCCTTTCTGCTGGTCCTGTGAAAGTTGACTTATATAACTGTTAAAATGACAAATATTAGTTTCAAAGTGGTTCTTGACACAAAGTTGGTAAGGAAATAGTGCATATAGTTAAGCTCCTTTAGGATCTTTCATATCGTGATATAATATGCTTTCCAGAATCCCAAATTCAGGTACTTTAATTTGCTAAATTGTGTCACCAACGGATGTCTTGTTGTTTGTCAATGAGTAAGAAATTGCAAATTATATATTTTGCAATTATGTTTTTGTGAATTCCTATCACAATTGCATGTTACAGGAGAAGATATTTGATTTGTCAATTGCATTGGTGTATGCGATATGAAAGAGAGAAAATAGGCAGAGCAAGTGACCAACTAGTGAAATTTTTGAAGCATATTCTTTTTAACTGTTCTTTATTTTTATCTGCAATTATTGAACGTTATCAACTTCTTGTTGCCCCTTGTGCAGATTATGTCAGTTAGCTCTTCCATTCTCCCCAAATTTAGTGAGCAAAATCCTTTTACAACTCATGAAGGTTTGTTTTTGTTGTCTTCTAGCTATTAATATATTCAATTACATTATGTAATACTTTGTTTTCATATCTCATTCTTGATGCAGTAAAGAAAGTTCAACACTATATCAAATGTCATGCTTTGAAGAATGAGCTCTTTTATCTGCAAGATCACTGTTGTCAAAAAGGTAATGTCTTCTCCACAATTTTTAGTCTAAAAAATTACTAAGTTTGTTACGGAGAATTATCTAGATCAATTTGTGTTATTATTTTTTTCAACTACTAGAGTTTTTCTTAACATTGTACATCACAATGACAGGTTTCGAATAGGATGGTCTTGATTATGCTGACGTTATCATCAAAAAATTTGATGAGCTCTGAAGACAATGGAGAGAATATAAATTTTGAACATAATCCTCCGGATGTTGTTGAAATTGTGTCATGAAACCAAGAGATGCTCAAAAGAGAGCATACATAATCCTCATGATGTTGTTGAAATTGTGTCATGAAATCAAGAGATGGTTGAATATTGGCCAAATTTGGCCACTCATTATTAAGGGCATAATGGTGTTTTTTCTTTGTAAACTTATATAAGCCTTGAGATAATCTTGTTTCATAACAAGGGCGGAGTTAGAAACATAAGAGAGATTGTGGAGAGAAACACATGGATTTTTCGCTCTTACATTAGAACAATCTCTTTAGGATTTATTGTGGTTTGAGGTTGAGTTCACTTTTGATCCTTAACTTATTGGAAGGTGTGAGAGTGTTTTGTAATTCTTGCTCTATCTCATATAGTGAAACCAACATCCCCACCCGTGGACGTAGGCATATTGGCCGAACCACGTAAATCGTTGTGCTTTTTTGTGTTTTCGCCTCGACTTTTTTTTTTTTCCTTAGCTACTGTTTGATCGTTTTTTATTTGGACATTTTTACTTAGTATTTTCGGTTTTCTTGAAAACTAAACTATGATTTAGGTTTACAAATGTTCATTCAAGATATAATTTTTAACCATGATCTGCAAGCATTCAACAACCCATTAACAATGCTAGGCCAATGAGGTAACAGAACCCGTCGCTAGCACATCCACCATTATTGGTATTTTTCTTGAAATTTTAACAACTATAAGTAACCAAATGAGAAAGCATAGCAAATAGCAACATGATCATGGTCGATCCAGCAATGCCTAAATTACAATAGACATTAATAATTATCGCCATTGATGTAGAAAGCATTAATTGTGGACAAGGAATTAAAGTAAAGTCATGGCTTCTTCACTTCAAATTACTGCCCATATGTACCAGCCCCACAACACAATAAATTGATTCTCGTTGTCTAAAGAGAATAGTAGTGTTATACAACTTATATTATTTTCCATTGGTTTTATATTTAAAAATATGTTTTCTCCGTATTTTCGGTGTAACATTTAACATTCATAGTGAAATGTTAGGATGATTATAAGTTTTGGGTTCTTTCAACTTAGTAGACGTTCTTCAGATTAAAAACATTTGTGTAAACTCAAAAAACCAATTTGAATGCTTTGAACTCAAAGACAATTACTATGATTGAAAGGGGAGAAACAAAAAACAGGAGGGCTAAACAATAAAGTGGGGCTCAAATGTGGTTACTATTCACGAAACTTCTTTTAGAGAAATTGTTCTTCTCATAGTGGGCCAAGTTTCTCCGAATGCCAAGTGATCAAGCAACAGTTCCACATATTGTTGGTTGTAGACAGAAATGTTAAACCCAAGAGAGAGTGGTCCAATAAACCACATCCTATAGCATGGCCCATGAGAAGTAATAGAGATGACAAAGCCCTTTAATAATTCAATCCAATTAGTTGAAAATCTTAACATCGATCCAACCCAAATTGACCATACAATCTTTCTCACAAAGTTAACAGAAAATCAGTATTTGTGGGGTTTGGAAGTCTGATATGTAAAGGTAATAGATAAAGTTCAATCATTCCCATCCAAAAACAAACTTCAAAGTGATGTGAAACAACAAGAGTAGACAATCTGACTTGTTTCTGCTGTTGCTGCTATTCTGGGTATAAGTAGTAGAAGTTGGGGAGAATATTCCAATTCATGCTATAAGTGCCTTCAACTGAAAAATATGTCAAATGACAGTTTTCCTATTGTTATGCAACCTTGACACTCATAAAGCAATCTTCACCTTAAAAAATGCACTGATGCGAACATGCAAAGGGAAGGGATTTGCAGCACTGTGGAATCTCTCCTTAATAAATTATCTCCTTCTTATATGAAAACTCAAACTGAAAAACAAGTAAATGGTAACCAGAAACATTTGTTAGAAGCATTGAGAAGACATTATTGAATGAAGAGGAAATGGAGGAACAAAGGAAGTCTTAAAATGAATATACAAAAACTTTCAGTGACTAGCATGAGGTTTGTAGTTTCTGGTGCTTCAAACATAATATCAGTCACCAAATGATGATAAATTCCTGGAATTGCATTAGTTAATCAAATATAGAGAAAACATAATATTAAATTTTCATTGAACAAAATCAAGAAAGACTTGTTGATTTCTTACTGCAAGTGCAATGCACATCTGTCACAGCTAATTGATAAGATCTTATTCCGACATATATCCAATAAAGACTGATCAGCATATAAATAAACAACTAAAAAAGGAAAAACATGAAAATCTGATCTTATCAAGAACAAAAATTACATGCAAAGGTGTAGGTACAAGGGATTAATCAGTCATTCAACCCATTCAGTTATTAAAATGCGAAACGAGAATGATACCACTTTAAAATATGAGGGCAAAGTAGAAAGATTATTTTTTTACTGAAAGACCTTGGATAATTCTTCACCTCTGCTTGATTGTTCTTCATTATATAGACCCTTCTTACATGTTTTATCTTTTCCAAACAGAAAAAAAATTAAGCAATTATACTAAAATTAAAGCAGGTTCTTAAATGATGAGTAAACAAATCATGTTTAACAATTTTGTTCTGTGTTTCTGTTGAGAGATTCAAATAAAGGGAAGAAACATTTTTCCTTTGGCAATTACTAGATAAATGTTAGGGAGAAGATTTAGGAGCAAAATGATCTTATCAAGACCCTTGTTTAAGAAGAAAAGAATATAACATTTTAGATTGTTAGAAAGCAACAACATACCTTTACTAGCATCGAAGCAACAACAAGGATTCTTTGCGTCCTATAAATAATTTTTTTTACAATTTCTAAATCAATAAAGCACTACAAATTGTTTTATGATGGATTTCCTTCTGGATTTTTAGAAGCTAAACAAAGTAACAGTCTATCATACATTATTATTCCACATAATCATTCACTTTATAATAATAGAGAGAGAACAGGGGGAATTTAATAAACTAAAACGATACTAACATTCTATAATTTAACTAGAATGAAAGCAAAGAATGTATTAAAAGAAAAGAATAAATGTGGCATTGCTTTTAGAAAGCTAACATTGTTGGATATGAAGAAAGAAAAGAATATGAGAATCGCTTTTGTTTGGAGAAAAGTTTGGTACCTTAACCAGCATCAAAGCAACATGTTGATTAGAGTCATCTGCTGAAAGATTCTGTGGTCTGGTTTTGGTCTATAAATAACAAATGGAACGGTAGAATTTTCACAACACAATTAAACACACCTAGTATTTCAATATCTTAAATCAATTACCATCTTTGACTATGGCTGAAGCGCTTGTCTCCACAATCCTGGGTCAATTGGCTTCACTAGCCGCTGAAGAGATGAAACTTCTTGCTTGTGCCATTCTTGGGGATTTTATAGGACTCAAAGTGATTGGCACAAGCTGAAATCAGTGACATAACTTTGGCCGCAAGACAGATACATATTCTGCAAGCTTTAAAATTTCACATCTATAATCCAAGCAAGACGTTGCTGGGACGTAGCCAATTAATACAATTAAAACAGAGTAGAATGGTCTTAAAATATGTAATAACTAGTCTCTAAATATAATATAATTGGTTTGATATCAGTTTCAGTTAACTTGTATTGGTATATAGAGGTGACATCATTATATATTTAGATAAAATATTTGCTTAAATTAGGAGAGGACGACGAAAGAATCTCACATCAACTGAGTTGGAATATAATAAAAACAAAGAATCTTTTAAGATGCCTCATTTAGGTTGCTGTAAGAAGGTTAAGAATTACCAGAGGCATTGGTTCCATTACCAACTTAGAAATATTAGATGTGAGTAATTGTCTTCAACTTACTGAACTTCCACAAAGATAAAGATCAGGAATGTTGACGCATTTGAGGTTTCTCAACTTATGTCATTGTTGGGTTTAAAGGAAAGATACTTCTTTTGTTATTCTAAAGAAACTGCAGACTTTTCAATATCAGACACATTAAAATTCAGTTCGTTGGACCTTGGAGGGATGATGCCAAAATAGAACAGAGGGGAGACCATGTTACCTTGTGAGGATGGTATATGGATATTTCAGGCAGGGTACTTCTGCTCTTGTTTGAGATGTTTTACACCCTCTTTTGAGTTTTAAACGTGGATTTTATTTATAAGAATTCAGTTGCACAAAAAAGGTTGCAAGCAAGCAGCAATTATCTCATCTATGTTCGTTTTCTGATCTCATGCAAGCAGATGAGACAAACGTACATCAACTCCATGGTTTCTTCTGAAATCATTGGTCCTGTTGATGTGCAAGTATTGGACTAATAGCATTGTATATAATCTAGGCACAATTACCAACTTTTTCCTGGTTACACATCAAAAATGTCCAACAGTTAATTTCTTCTGATAAATTAAAATGTTATTTGACAGGCTTAAGCACAAGAGATGAGGAGAGCTTGACTGAATTGATTAGGCCAAGGCAAATGGTGTCTTTGGAGGCCACTCTTCCTGTTCACACTGAAGGCTGAGGACCACAGAGAATAGATTTTTGAAGAGAAATGTGGTGGACGACTGAGTGAAAACATCTTATGCGTTGGCTTTTTCCTAAGTAATGAACGGTGATGATTCATTGAATGGAACACAAAGCGTGAGATCACAGACCATTTACAATTTTACAATTAAGTGGGGGGTGACGTCAAAAATTTATTTTTCCTATTTTTTGTCTATCCTATTTCTCTCACTCTGAAATTATTTTGATAATATTAGAAATATTTTTTTATTAAAAATACGTTTTAAAACAACCTTGAAAGAACGGATCACCTTGTGTGGTCAATTTTTCCAAAATAATTGAACGGTGATGATTCATTGGCTGAATCCGTGTTGACGTAAGCTTAACAATTGAATCGTCAGAATTGGTGAGTTGCACCAAGACACTAACTGGTTAACTTTGAAGTCAAATTTCTTGTGGTCTATAAAAATCAAACAATTGAATCCGTACCTTGTAGTTTTTTAATCGTATTACAATGATTTATTTATACAAGTGAGAAAAAAAACAATTAAGGAAATATAATCAAGGTTGTAATTACATGAAATCATAATAAAATCAATTACTGATGTTTTAGCTGATTATGGCATGATTTAGCTTAGCAATCAACACTATTGCATCATAGTGATATATTTTTATCAAACAAAGAATTTTGGAATTAAAAAAAAAAGTTTCACCGACTTAGAGAAAAATTAGATTTAGGGTTTATGTAAGAAATTAAGTTTAAAAATTAAAACAAAGTTATAAACTAGAGACTACGTGTATTTATAAATAATTATGTCATTATTTAGGGTTAAACTTGTCAAGTAAAATTACATTAACAGTGGGGGATTATATTCAATTTGGTGGGGGGTTAAAATCATTTTCCTATAATATATTGTAGAGAGAGACGAAAGGAATAATTTTTTGTTGAGAGCAATAATTTGTTTTGATATTACTAGTCAATATGGCTGGAGCATAACTTCCACGTCTCCATGTGAGTGGCCATTAATTTCATCTATATAATGAAGCGTCAGATTCTGTAGTCTTTTCTGTCTATAAAAAACAAATGGAAGGCTAGAATTTCACAACACAATTAAACCCAAGTATTTCAATATTTAAAGAATCATACCATCTTTTGACTATGGCTGAATCGCTTGTCTCCACATCCTGGGTCAGTTGGCTTCACTAGCCCTGTGAAGAGGTGAAACTTCTTGCGTCTGCAGACAAGCTGGGAAAGCTCACCAGCAATTTCCAGGCCATTCAAGCTGTGTTGAAGACGCGTAGAGTAGACAAATGGAAGGAGAAGGGGGAGATTGGTTGATAAGCTCAAGACGTTCATATGACATCGAGGAGTGTTGGATGAGTGGATCACGGCGAGCAAAAATTACAAGCTGATGATGCTTCCAAGCTTTGGAAAACTGTATGTTCCTTTCAAGAATGTTTCCTACGTCATGAAATTGCTAGCAAGATAAAATCTAAAAAGGACTTGTGTTATTGCCATGCAAAAGAATAGTTTCAATTTTAGCTTGACTACGGCACTAGACAAGCACAGCACGAAATGACTACCTCTTTTAATTTATTAGAGGTCTATGGAAGATATCATGATAGGAATACATTAATAAAACTACTTGTAGCTGAGAGTAGTCAAGATCAACCATCTCTACCATTTCTATGTAGGGATGGGAGGGATTGGAAAACAACTCTCGCTCAATGGTTTTGATGATGACAAGGTCAACACCCATTTTGACAAGAAAATTGGGGTGTGTCTCTCATCCTTTCATGAGCTTGATTGCCAAAGCAATTCTTGAATCTTTTTAGGTGGAAAAAAAGACAGATGAATTAGAAACTGTGTTGAAAAGACATATGTCAATCTATTAAGGAAGAAAATTTTTTGTTTTAGATGATGGTGCTTGACAATTTTAGAAATGGGAACAAGTGAAAATGCTCTTCAGTCTGCTTCTCAGGAGTAGAATTTTGGTGACACACGTAAAGAAATACTGCAAAAATAGAGAAGCACCAAACCATCCAAATAGGAAGATTAGGTGATGAGGAATCTATGGTCATTATTTATCAGTTGCATTATGGAAAGACACGCAGAATATGAAAATTAAAGATATGGTAGAAGATTGTAGGGAAGTGTGATGGCTTGCCTCTTGCTATAAAGCTTTAGGAAGTCTTTGAATTTAAAAAAAAGGGCTGAACAGTGGCAAAGTGTCTTAGATAGTGATTTATGGAATCAGAAGAGATAGAAAAAGCACTCTCCCCCATCCTCTTGAGCTATTATGATTTGTCTTCTAAACTAAGAAAATGCTTTCTATTGTGCCATATTTCCAAAGACTAGTGATAGAGAAAGATATATTGATCAAGTTATGGATGGCTCAAGGTTTTCTTAAGGTAGAGGAAACAAAGAAATGGAATTAGTTGGTGAAGATATTTGAAAACTTAGTAATGCGTTTTTGTTTCAAGATTTGAAAGAGTGAATATGATGTAGTATTTAAGATACAGATGCATGATAGTGCATGACTTTGTTCAATTTGTTTCAAAGAATGAATGTTTTGCAATAGAAGTTGAGAGTGATGCATTTCTCAATTAAGATTTCTTATAAAGGTTCGACATTTATAGCAAGAAGTGATTTGATGAATTCCTTCTCTATTCTATCTAAAAAAATTGCGTAGCTTTGTATTGAGAACAATACAGAAAAACTTAATGGACATTTTGAGCATTACATGTCTGAGGACATTAAATTTGAGTGGCATAATTATAAAATTCCAAAAGGCATAAAATATTAGTGCATTTGAGGTACCTTAAGTTGAAGGATAATTATTATATAAAAAAATTGCTTGAGGTATGTGTGTGATTATATAATCTACAAACTTGGATGTCACTGGTTGTAGGAACTTAGAAGCTACCCCAGGGATAGGAAAGTTAGTTATTTGAGGCATCTATATTGGTGGGACAAGAGATTAAGGTACATTCCAAAGAGTGAGAGATTGAGTTGTCTAAAGACATTAAAAAATTTTATTAATGGTGATTATGATTATGGTAACAAGCATGCACTAGTCTTGATTCTTGAAGAACTTGAACATGGCCCATCTTTAGATTAGAGTGGTAATGTGAGGGATAGTAATGCACTTAAACTTGCAGATTTCAGAGTACCAAAAATCTCCTTCATTTGACTTTATCATTTTTATTCAGTAGAGGAGAGAAGCGGAAATGAGAGAATGTAATGATTATTGAAGCATTACAACACACCTCCAAATTTAGAGAAATTACGGATAGAATTTTGAGGCAAATCCATGTCTTTTGATTGGATGGTATCATTAACCAAGTTGAGGATTAGAGCTTTATTGGATGAGTGTGAGCATTTACCTCCTTGGGAAAATACCATCCCTTGAATTACTAAAAATGGTAATGAGTATATAAAAGAGTGGGTAAGAATTTTTGGGAATAGAAATAATGCCATCAATCAATTGTTGCCTTTCAAATTGAAATTCTCCATTTGTTTTTGCTAAGAATGGAAAGGAAGTGAATCATGAGATTACAATAGTAGAGATATTACAATCATGCCACTCTTCATTCCTTGAAATTATGCGTGATAAATTAAAGGCACTGCCAGATCAAATTCTTCAAACACCAACACTGCAGCAATTAGAGATTGATTGCCCTTCTCGGAAACGTTACAAGGAGACAGGAGATGATAGGAGCAGATCGCTCACATTCCAAAAGTCTCTTCATGAGCCGTGTGTACCTATGCGATTCCGATTGGTAATGGAGGACTTGGAGCCATGGTGTGGGGTGATGTTGCTTCAGAGACTGTCACTAATGGGAAAGTAAAGTTATCTTCGTTTGTGTTGTTGAAGAAAGTTTGGCTTCGTCCTGCTTTCCGTTGTTCTTGTTTTTTTTTAGTGCAGAAACACACTTTGAGAGTATAGTAACGTTTGATTTAGTTCATTATCACTTATTGTAAAGAAAAAGAATGTGAGAAATTAAGACTGAATATTTAATTTAATTTAATTTCTTATTTTAATCAAGTAGATGGCAAAGAGTCATTTAAACTGCTTCAAATGTTTAAATTGGTGGTTTTTTCTGATAATAATGGTAGGATGCCATCACTTGTTCTTTTAGGTTGAAATCGCTTTTCACTGTGTGTTGCTGACAGAAAGTCTGGGAAACTATGGCATTGGGAAGTAATTCAGCTTTCCCATCTCTCTTGACAGATAATGAAAGAAGATTTGACTGATGACCTGGTGCCTAGGGTTGATTAAACCTTTGTGTTATATGTCCATATAAAGTCATTGCAGATGGTGGTTGCTAAACTTTCTCAGTTAGATTTTGGCAACTTGAGATGATCCGTTCTTGTATGATAACAGGGATCTTAATTGAAAATCTGATCACAGCTCTCACAACTTTAGCTATTGTTCTGCAATCGGAGGTATAAACTTGGATGGCAATCCTTATTATATATTGGGTATTGTTCTGTTTGTATGGGCTAAGACTTTCTTGTTCTATGAATTGGCAGTCTCTAGATTAATTTTGGAGATCCCATTGCAATGTTGTTGAAATCACCAGTCTTTGTAAATCTTGGGAGCTATAAATGCGATCAAAAAGGAGGTTTCTAAAGCATCTTATACCACGTTCACATCAGTTTGATGAACGAATACTGGTTTGTGTGCATATGTTGGATGATTTCCAAACCATGTTTAGGTTCTTGTTAGCAAATTGAGCTTTTCTTAATCTTTATTTATCAGTTATAGCTGTTTATGGAACCAATGCTTGTATTCTAATTTTTTTTTTTTTTTTTAATTTCATATTTCTTTTTGTTACCGTGAAAATTGCAGACTTCTCAAATGCTGCAGCCACAACAAAATGCAGTCCAATGGAGGAATGAAGCCAAAATATACAATATGCTAGCAACATGGTATCCAAATAAGTCATGGAGGTTTGGTGTTTTTATTTTGCCTATCTGTCTAGAGGCTGCTTGTTTATATGTATGCATACTATTGAAGTGGCCTTCCAGCATTATGAGAAGCAAAATGACCAGAACCAGGGGAAACAGCTGCATGTTCTCATACGAAGAGGTTTTGGTAGAGTTGCGGATGCCTTTGTACGGAGTTTTTGGTGAGTTTTAATATCTTGCAACACGGAATTCAAGTCTTGAGATGTTTAGTATTTCTTAATTGTGCCATTTATCAAGAGGTTGATTGTTTGTATAATTATGCATATTATGAAGATGATCTTCCATAGATGCGCAGAGCAATGACAAGAATCAGGAAAAAGGCGCTTTTTGTTACATGAAGAGGAGTTTGGCAGCGACTGATGATATTGGAGAAGTAGTGAGTTTTCAGATAGAGTTTTGATATCTTTTGCTCCTGCAATGCGTCAAAATCAGATCGCAGCTTTAGATGATTTGCCATTATTTTGCACCAACGGTATCAAACTTTGTTGCTATAGCTTGATTATGTTATTATTTGTGGTTCTTTAAGTTTTAGCTAAGGATTTCTCATTTCCTGAGTTGCAGGCTCCACAATAAATTCAGATCCTAGTCCAAAGTTGTTGACAACATCAGTTCTGATATGCTTGCTGTGATTTAATTGTTGTATAACTGTAAAGTTCTTCTAAGTTCATATATGATATTTCCTTTCATACCTTGAAGAAACTACAGACTTCTTAATATTGTGAATAGTTAAAATCCAGTTTATTGGAGGGATGATGCCAAAGCAGAACAGGGAGAAAGATATTCTTGTTTGCCTAATTCATCATAAATCAGTTGACTGAATAAATTTCCTCTCAGAAAATCATTCTGCCCTTTTGGTCGTTCATGTGAATCAGTCAAAATAGTCGGAATTTAAATGTTTAGGACTATGACAAGAAACGAGAATGTACGAAGGTGGGGGAAGTGATGAAGCAAAATACTGCTCTTACGGATGGACAGATGCCTTGTTAGAAATCACTGGTATTTAGTTTCTTTTGTCTAATTAGCTAAGTATTAAGTAAATATATTTATAATCTCATCTAGATACTCATACTTGTTTTTTCATGTGAATAGAACACGATACAGTTTGGCAGACATTGGACTCGAGGAGCAGGATGAAATAGGAGAACCAAGAAGTTAGGAGATGTGATAGAGGAAAAGGTTTCTAATGTTTCAATAACAATTATGTTTCTTCTCTTATTCCACTTAAGCATATCATGATAGAAGTTCTGTTTTCTTTTGGGCCATTTAGTTAGATTCAAATTCTTTTTCAATAAATGATGTCTACAGACTATGAAATAGGTAATTCCCCTGTTTTAATTATCTTGTTTATTGGTTGCATCAAATTTTTTAAATCTTGTGTTAAAAACCACTTTAAAAAAAAAAAAACTCTCATAATGCATCATTCTTTTAATTTTTGTTTTTGTTATTCATGGAACAAGGTATCTCTCGAGTTCTGAAAGGGATTCTTAGTGTCAGGCATTAAGGGTCACACACCCAATAGGACCCATAACTCTTGTGGTTCTTGAGCAGTAGTGACGCATGATACAAGCTCAGTAGTCAAAAGAATGTGTTCCTTCTTCTGTTCTTTTTTGCACCATCAGGTAATTTTTCATCTTGATTCCCTTTTTTATTTTTTTTTTTTTCCTTTTGGTTATGTGATTTTTATTATTGTGATTAATGAGGCATATTTTTGATATTTGATCAGAGTGACAAGCCTGAAAACCATTCTCTCCTTTTTTGACTTCGTTAGATGGTTAATAAATCGCATGCTTGGGGGAGCATGTCTTGCACCTATTGTTCCATATTTTTCACAGGCCCTCAGTGTAGTTGGGGCTTTCAACCAAGACATTTGTGCTGTAAACTTTGTTCATACAATAGTGATCAATATAATATAAACTAGTGCAAAGATCTCTAAGTTTCTGAAGCAATTCAAGCGCGAGCTGATCAAAACTCAAATTTTGGATTTCGGAGGTGTTTTCAATTCTTTTGTAAACACAAAGTAGCTTTCATAGTTATAATATGATGAAAATTGTTTAAGTGCTTCAACTGCTATACAGTATCTCTAGTTCCTTGTTTTACAGACATTAAAGAATGCTTTATCACCATACAAACTTGGGGGTAGCAGGTGGAAGTGATTATGATCCTAAAGGAAAAAGCGATAATGAGGTAAGATGTTTGTTGTATGTTGAGATGGTTTTCAGTGGAACCTTCTAAGAAATTCTGAAGTTTCTCTTACAGTTCTTTGTGAAACTCATGCTGGCTGATCATGCGCTTTTGCCAAAGTTTCATGAATGAGATCTATAGATATCTGGGTCTGACAAGGTAACTTAAGAAGATCTCTTTTCATCTTCAATCTGTTTTGGAGTCTCTGAGTTGTATGACCCACTTCTCCATGCCTGATTTACTGTTTGTGCAATTTTAGGATCTTCCATCAGAAGAGATGGGTGTTGGCACCCGAGAGGGGTATCTCTTTGGGCAATATAAGACATCTTGTGGTCATTTTCAGGTACTTAAAAACACTTGAAAGAGGCTGTTTGACACGTTGAATTTATCTTGTATTTTCCTTCTTAATTCTCATTATTCTCGTTATTTTCATTATTATTATTTGGAGTCATTTCTTTAATTATATAAATTATATGTACTGCCTAGGTTTGAATATGCCATCCATCCCTATGGCGTAATATTCTGACAAAAGCTAATGTTCTATTGCTCCTGCCATGGCTGCTGATGCGGAAGAGTGTGTTCTTACTTCTACAAGGCATATGAATCTTTATGTGCCTTTGAGTATCTATGCTAAACTGGAATCGAAGGCCTCTCAAATTCCTTAATGTAGGGTATTGCTTTCTTTTTTTAGGTGGTCTTTCCTTGCCCCCTCCAGCGGATTTTGAGTTCCGACCATATAATTGTTTATGCATTTAGTTTGGTTTAAATAGGTATCAAGAGTTTGGTTTAACTATGGTGTTTAACAACATAATTACAGTGATGAGTGACTCAATAGGTTTGAACTTTTTTGCATTAACAGCTTGCCGTTTTAATTTTGCAGTGATTTGTGACATGATAGGGTTCTTTTGGACATGCTTAGTTGTCACCAATAGAGTCTACACCACAGTTTCATGATTGTCAGGATGCCATGCTTAAGAACACATTTTTTTTTTTTGAATGCGGCTAACTATAGATGTGAATGAAAGTAGTACTTCCAAAAACATTAAATAGTAAGGCTAACTATGGATGAATCTGTGCAGAATTATTCCAAATCGTAGTAAAGCTCTAAATTACTGTGTCCGCTATTACATAGCAATAAGAATAGGCTGCACATCAGCCCACTTACTTATATAACTTTATCCAAGCGGGTTGAATAGTTCTTGAACTCTTGTTTCCACATATTTTTGAGTTGAAGGTGGGGCATATGAGCCATGGCTGCTTGACTGTGATACATTTGTCCGTTTCAATTTGGTTTTGATCAAATTTTTCATTAGCTTTTCTGATATGTATTTATTTATTAAATTGTTGACCAACTTGGCTTAAGGTTGTTGCTGGTGAACTCGAATTAAATTATGAATGCAATTTGATGCACTGGTCACCTGAGGACTTCAATCTAAATTACAGTTATGACTATGTATTTCATTTCAATTCTTGTTGACTTATAACTTCAAAAATGCAAACTAGATTAAAGCATATGCAGAAATTACAACCCCATTCTCAAAATTTGGGCTTCTAATCACATTGATGAAATTTAGATTATATTTTCTGAGTGGAACCTAGAGAATTACTATAGTAAAAGTGACTTCAGAACCAACTGCTACTTGATGAAACCCTTCTTGCGGTCCTGTGAAAGTTGACTTTATAACTGTTAAAATGACAAATATAGTTTCAAAGTGGTTCTTGACACAAAGTTGGAAGGAATAGGGCATATAGTTAAGCTCCTTTAGGATCTTTCATATCGTGATATAATATGCTTCCCGAATCCCAAATTCAGGTACTTTAATTTGCTAAATGTGTCACCAACGGATGTTGTTGTTGTCAATGAGTAGAAATTGCAAATTATATATTTGCAATTAGTTTTTGTGAATTCCTATCACAATTGCATGTTACAGGAGAAGATATTTGATTTGTCAATTGCATTGGTGTATGCGATATGAAGAGAGAAAATAGGCAGAGCAAGTGACCAAAATAGTGAAATTTTTGAAGAGATTTTTTTAACTGTTTCTTATTTTTTATTTGCAATTATTGAACGTTATCAACTTTTGTTGCCCCTGTAGATTATGTCAGTTAGCTCTTCCATCTCCCAAATTTAGTGAGCAAAATCTTTTACAACTCATGAAGGTTTGTTTTGTTGTCTTCTAGCTATTAATATATTCAATTCATTATGTAATACTTGTTTTCATATCTCATTCTTGATGCAGTAAAGAAAGTTCAACACTATATCAAATGTCATGCTTTGAAGAATGAGCTCTTTTATCTGCAAGATCACTGTTGTCAAAAAGGTAATGTCTCTCACAATTTTAGTCTAAAAAAAATACTAAGTTTGTTACGGAGAATTATCTGATCAATTTGGTTATTATTTTTTCAACTACTAGAGTTTTCTTAACATTGTACATCACCTGACAGGTTTCGAATAGGATGGTCTTGATTATGCTGACGTTATCATCAAAAAATTTGATGAGCTCTGAAGACAATGGAGAGAAAGAAAAATTTTGAACATAATTCCGGATGTTGTTGAAATTGGCATGAAACCAAGAGATGCAAAGAGAGCATACATAATCCTCTGATGTGTTTGATTGTGTCATGAAATCAAGAGATGGTTGAATATTGGCCAAATTTGGCCACTCATTATTAAGGGCATATGGTGTTTTTTTTTGTAAACTTATTAAGCCTTGAGATAATCTTGTTTCATAACAAGGGCGGAGTTAGAAACAAGAGAGATGTGGGAGAGAAACACATGGATTTTTTGCTCTTACATAGAACAATCTCTTTAGGATTTATTTGTGGGTGAGGTTGGTTTTTTTATCCTAACTATTGGAAGGTGAGAGTGTTTGTAATTCTGCTCTATCTCATATAGTGTGAAACCAACATCCCCCCCGTGGACAGTAGGCATATTGGCCGAACCACGTAAATCGTTGTGCTTTTTGTGTGTTTCGCCGACTTTTTTTTTTTCCTTAGCTACGTTTGATCGTTTTTTATTTGGACATTTTTACTTATATTTTCGGTTTTCTTGAAAACTAAACTATGATTTAGGTTTACAAAATTTTCATTCAAGAATAATTTTTAACCATGATTGCCAAGCATCAACAACCCTAAACAATGCTAGGCCATGAGGTAACAGAACCCGTCGCTAGCACATCCACCATTATTGGTAATTTTCTTGAAATTTTAACAACTATAAGTACCAAATGAGAAAGCATAGCAAATAGCAACATGATCATGGCGATCCAGCAATGCCTAAATTACAAGAATTATAATTATCGCCATTGATGTAGAAAGCATTAATTGTGGACAAGGAATTAAAGTAAAGTCATGGCTGCTGTCCCTTAAGTTTATTAATTTAATTAAACACTCCCATAAAAAAAATGTTTAAAAATTAATAAAAACACCCCCACCCACCCATAATTGCCAGATTCCGACAATCACCATCAGTGGTAGCTGGAATTTGTCACAACGGCGTACAAACGATTAGAACTAGCTAGTAATTTGTTGATCTAGCATTTTGCGGCCGTCGACGACCAGATCTGACCGTAGATCTGGTCTTTTTCAGCCATATGCGATCGGTCTGCGTCGTAATGCCAGATTCCGACGATGGTGGCCAGAATCTGACATTGTCGGTGGGTGGGGGTGTAATGATTATTGAAGCATTACAACGACCTCCAAATTTAGAGAAATTATATAAATTCTTCTTCTGAGGCAAATCCATGTCTTTTGATTGGATGGTATCATTAATCAAGTTGAGGGAGCTAGAGCTTTATGATTGCGACATTTGTGAGTATTTACCTCCTTTGGGAAAACTGCCATCTCTTGAATGTGTGTAGGCAGTTGGGCAAGCCACCGTTGGGTAGCCATGGCTGTTGCAAGAAAAAATGAAAGAGGTTTAGAGACCTCATATCGAAATTAGTATGTAGAAGTTTTAGTGAGGTTGCTTTGTATGTGTAGAATGTGTGTCCTACGTTGTAATAGAATTATACAAACTGCATATATTTTGGAGTTTTCACTTTATTTTCTTCTTCTGTGACCCATAACTGTTTTCTCCTTCTTTAATTACTTTTATCTCATCTGTTTTGATTTTTCATTGCCTTCATAAACTTCCTCCGGGAATAGAAAAGTTGGTGCATTTGAGATGCCTCCATTTAAGTTGTTGTAAGAAGGTTAAAGAATTACCAGAGGCATTGGTTCCATTATCCAACTTAGAAACGTTAGATGTGAGTAGTTGCCTTCAACTCACCAAACTTCCATAAAGATAAAGATCAGGAAAGTTGACGCATTTGAGGTTTCTCAATTTATGTCGTTGTTGGAGTTTAAAAGAATTGCCAGAGACAGTGTATGAATTGTCCAATATAGAAACCTTAGATACTAGTCACCGTTCTTACCCAAACTTCCACAAGGATTAAGGAAGTTAGTACGTTTGACATACCTCAGTTTAAGTATCTGTTGGAATTTAAGAGAATTGCGAGATACAATGTGTAAAATATGCAATCTAGAAAACTTAAATATCAGTGAATGTTGGACAATTCAACAACTTCCACAAGAATTAGGAAAGTTGACTTTGGAGTTTAGTGATAGTACGTCTAATAGAATGGATAGATATGATGATGAAGTTCTTGAAGCCTTAGAACCACCTCGAAGTTTAGAGAAATTGAGTATAGAAATTGGTTGTTGTTCTGTAGGCATTGGACAAGGCTTTATGATTCTATGAATGTTTCACGCTGTAGAATAACTTTGGATATTGATCCTAGTGCAAAGCTGTTGACATCATCAGTTCTCATATTTCTTGGGCTGCTATTAATGCAACCAACGAAGCTTTCCAAGCATCTTAGTATTGAGTTTCATATTAGGATGAAGGACGAGTGCTGCCTTTATTCAGAATAGCTGTAATGATTTTGAAACCATGTATTGGTACTTCATTTTCCAAATTGTGTTGATGCTTAATTTCATATTTCCTTATTTACTTTTTAGAATTGCTGACTCCTTAATCACTATAGCCACAATAGAAAGGGGGTTATCATGATGGTCTTATAAGTATGAAGCACAGACACCAGGTACTGGTACTCAAGGGGCTTATTGTTTGTACTCAGGACACTGTTACTTTGTAGTATTTGCATCCTATTGAGGATGACCTTCAATATGATGTGCAAAGCATTTACAAGAAACAGGGGAAACATGTACTTTTCTTATATGAAGGAGAGTTTCAGATGAGGTCACAAAATCCTTGGTTCGTGTAGTGTCAACACTGGACAGCAGCTCTTACGGATTTATTTGCCATTTATTGGTGCCCAAAGGTTTCAAACTTTGCTAGCTATTGTCTGTACTTGTGTGTTGGTTCTGTACATATTAGCTAAGGCTTTCTCATTCTCTGAATGTTGCAGGATCTAGAATAAATGCAGATACCAAGTGCAAAGTTGGTGAAATCATCAGTCTTGGAATTTCTTTAAATGTTTATGCAGTTGTCTTGTACAACTGTTAACTTGCTCTTTTAAAATTCTTAAAATTGATATTTTGTTGTTAATTTTGTGCTAAAAATTTGTCAAGAGTCGAGGGGAACTGTAGGTCACCAGATTATGCTTAAATTGCCGCATCTTTTCAGGATGACATTAATTTGTAGAATCTGCATGCTGCTGAGAGTGACCTTTCAACATGAGGTGCAGAGTGATGACCAGAATCAGGGGAAATAATTGCCTACCCTTATGTGATGCAGAGGGTTTGGGCAAAATATGAGTTGTTCTTTCTTGGATGTCGTATAGAATAGAAATTGAAAAATTCCCAGTTTTCCCTTTTATTCTTGGTGCTATTTTATAAGACATCAAAGTGATTGGCACAAGCTGAAATCAGTGACATAACTTTTGGCCGCAAGACAGATACATATTCTGCAAAGCTTTAATATTTCACATCTCTAATCCAAGCAAGACGTTGCTCTGACGTAACCAATTAATACAATATACACCAGAGTAGAATGGTCTTAAAATATGTAACAACTAGTCTCTAAATACAAATCTAATTGGTTTGATATCAGTTTCAGTTAACATGTATTGATATATAGAGGTGACATCATTTATTATTAATAATAACATGCTAATATATATTATTCAGATAAAATATTTGTCTAAAATTAGGAGAGGACCGACGAAAGAACCTCTCACATCAATTGAGTTGGAATAAAATGAAAACAAAGAATCTTTTATAGTAAAAGAAGACAAAAAGGAAGAAAAGTACTAGTTATTAACAAAGGTGGGCTAAACCCCATAGTGTTGGCCGGCAGTAAAATATGTTTACTCTTTTGATTGATTTTTTAGATTCAAATCATCTTAAAGTCACCTACCACATTTGGTCCGAACACCCCTAATCATCAAGAAAAAAATAATAAATAAATAAAATAAAGGTGAGCTCACTAGGTGGATAATTTCTTTAATAAACAATTGATCACGTCAAGTGTCCCTTAGAATATAATTAATTTGTTAAGAAATTAACTAATTGGCAAGTTGATCGATAATTATGTGGTTTGGTTGGGGAAAGTGAGACTTAAACCACTTTTGTTCCAAACTTTGACATTTAATCACCTAACACTAATAAAACACCATTATCTTATTTTACTTACCTACTCCCTACGTTTTACATGGATTTTTCACTATAAATGAATAAAAAACATTGAACGATACAGTCTCTCTCACAAAGTTATTAGAAAATAGGTATTCACGGGATTCTAACATCTGTAAACCTGGTGAACTTGAAATTCAATTATGTAGACAATGTTTTCTGACTTTAAATTGTAGCATTGAAATTCTAATTTATATTGGTGAAACAACACTTAAGCTCGATTGTCTAATCAAGACATAAATTGAAATTGAAATTGCTTTACTCCAAATGGTGAAAGCTTCATCGAACTTGTCCCTTTGTTGAACTGATTGTGAATATGAATATTATAGTTGAAATCTCTCATATCAATTAAGTTGGAATGTAATGAAAACAAATAATCTTTTATAGTAAATTATTATCAAAATCAAAAGAAAAAGTAATAGTCAACAAAGGTGGGCTTAATATTTAATGTATAGGTAGTAGTTTTGTGCAACTGTTAACTAGCTCTTTTAAAATTCTTAAAATTGATATTTTCCTTTGTTATTACTATAGACACATTAAAATTCAGTACGTTGGAGGGATGATGCCAAAATAGAACAGAGGGGAGACCATGTTATCTTGTGACGATGATATTTTTTAGGGTACTTTCATGTATAAAGGTGACATAATTTATTATTAATAATAACACGCTAATATATATTATTCAGATAAAATATTTGCCTAAAATAAAGAGAGAATAGAACCTCTTATATCAACTAAGTTGGAATAAAATGAAAACAAAGAATCTCTTACAGTAAGAGAAGACAAAAAGGAAGAAAAGTACTAGAAGGTGGGCTAAACCCCACGGCGTTGGCCGGCAATAAAAAATGTTTACTCTTTTTATTAATTTTTTGGATTCAAATCATCTTAGGTCACATTAAAATTCAATACATTGGAGGGATGATGCCAAAATAGAACAGAGGGGAGACCGTGTCATCTTGTGAGGATGATATATGGATATTTTAGGGTACTTTCGTATATAGAGGTGACATAATTTATTATTAATAATAATACGCTAATATATATTATTCAGATAAAATATTTGCCTAAAATTAGGAGAGGACCGACGAAAGCACCTCTCACATAGACAAAAATGAAGAAAAGTACTAGTCATTAACAAAGGTGGGCTAAACCCCATGGCGTTGGCCGGCAATAAAAAATGTTTACTCTTTTTATTAATTTTTTGGATTCAAATTATCTTAGGTCACCTATCACATTTGTGACTTATCTTGAAACATTGGACTAATGAGATGTTCAATGAGTCTTGAGGATTAGTTAAGGTATACGTAAGCTTGGTCCGAACAACCCCGATCATCAAGAAAAAAAAAATAAATAAATAAAATAAAGGTAGGTTCGCAGTAAAAAAAGTTTACTCCTTTTATTGATTTTTTTGATTCAAATCATCTTAGGTCACCTATCCATTTGTGACTTAGCTTGAAACATTGAACTAATGAGATGTTCAATGAGTCTTGAGGATTAGTTAAAGTATACGTAAACTTGGTCCGAATAGCCCCGATCATCAAGAAAAAAAATAAATAAATATATAAAATAAAGGTAGGCTCACTGGGTAGATAATTTCTTTAATTAACAGTTGATCACGTCAAGTGTCCCTTAGATTATAATTAATTTGTTAAGAAATAAACTAATTGGCAAGTTGATCCATAATTATGTGGTTTGGTTGGGGAAAGTGAGGCTTAAACCACTTTTTTTTTCCAAACTTTGGCATTTAATCACCTAGCACTAATAAAACACCATATCTTATTTTACTTACCTACTCCCTACCTTTCACATGGATTTTTCACTATAAATGAATAAAAAACATTGAACGATACCACATGGATTTTTCACTATAAATGAATAAAAAACATTGAACGATACCGTCTTTCTCACAAAATTATTAGAAAATAGGTATTCATGGGATTCTAACATCTGTAAACCTGTTAAACTTGAAATTTAAGTATGTCGATAATGTTTTCTCACTTTAAATTGTAGCATTGAAATCCTAATTTATATTGGTGAAGCAACTCTTAAGCTCTGATTGTCTAATCAATACATAAATTGAAATTGAAATGACTATGAATTGAAATTGCTTTACTCCAAATGGTGAAAGCTTCATCGAACTTGTCCCTTTGTTGAACTGATTATGAATATTATTGAAATCGCTCATATCAATTAAGTTGGAATGTAATGAAAACAAAGAATTTTTTATAGTAAATTATTATCAAAATCAAAAGAAAAAGTATTAGTCAACAAAGGCAGGCTTAGTATTTAATTTCCTTAATATATATAAAAAAAATTTACAAATTGACAAGTTGACGGATACAATGCGGTTTGGTTTGGAACTTTGGCATTTATTATACGTGGATTAATATAACAATTGTAAGAAAATAAATAAACAAAACCATGGCAATAGCCATTCAAAGCTCAGCTACATGCAACGGCAAGTTTTATTTATTTATTTAATTTATTAATCAATTTTAAGACTCAATATGAATATATAGATCGACATTGTTGTCCAGTTAACTTTAGAGCGTTGATCAAATTAACTCGTCTTAATTGTTGATTGAGGCTGAAATATAACAGTCATATAAATTAATCGATTGATTTCAATTGACTTAGATTCATATTTAAAATTAACATGGCCTCTTATTATATGCTTAATATTTTGTTAATTTATAGTAAAATCTAGGATGGATGGGATCCTCATTACAACATCATATTTAGAACATAGAGTTGATAATGATCCAATTCAATGGAATTACCTTACCTTTACCTTAAGGGAAGTGTATTTTTCGCCCTCATCAAATTGACCACTTTTCACAAACTTAATTAGGGTTTTTGATTTCACCAATTTTCCACAATTTCTTAAATAGGTTTTTTGTTTATACCTCTTTTTTTCCAATTTCAAATTTGAAACTTACTTCTTCAGACTCAGATTCAAATTCATCCTATTGTGTGATTATTTTTTCATTAATATTAGTAACATATTTTCATCAAACAAAGAATATTTGAAATAAAAAAATATATATTTCAATGACTTAGAAAAATTAGATTTAGGGTTTATGTAAGAATTAAAGTTTAAAAATTAAAACAAAAATATAAAAAAGAGAATAACCTAAGTTCTAAAAAGAAATGAAATAATCAATCAATCAACCTCTAGATCAAGTGGCTTGGTAAACAATCAATTATATATAAGCAAAGAAAATAAAGAAAACAGATAGAAGTAAATGAGGCACAACGATTTGCATGGTTCACCATTTGGGTTACGTTCACGGTAATGGTATAACACAAAATTTTCACTATTAATCGAAGGACTAGAATGATACAATCTTTCTCACAAAGTTAATAGAAAATAAATATTTGTGGGGTTTTGAAGTCGATATGTAAAGGTAATAGATAAAGTTCCATCATAAGACATGTTTTTTAAGTTAGTCATTCCCATCCAAAAACAATCTTCAAAGTGATCTGAAACAACAAAAGTTTTAGACAATCTGACTTGTTTTTACTGTAGCTGCAATTCTGAGAATAAGTAGTAGAAGTTGGAGAGAAATTCGGTTATTTGAGAGATAAAATGTAATAGAAAAAGTGATGCTAATATATATAACTCATTCTATTTCCAGCATTGTCCAAAGATGATGAACAAGGGATGATTAATTTGCTTAGTGACACGAAGAAATAGAGTTGGATGAACTTTGAAAATGAATGCCACACTTCACAGCTCAAATCACCGTTAGTGTGAATGAGACTTTTTGACAACTTTATGGAAGTTTAACAAGCAACAAAACAAAACAAAACAAAACAAAAAAAAAAAAAAAAAGAATTTATAAATCGTGCGTGTTCCTTTCTCTTTACAGATTTGTTATTTGTGCATGATTGTTCGTTATATATATATATATATATTTTGGTGAAGCAACACTCAAACTCAGTTGAAAAAGTACTAATCGACAAAGGTGCGCTTAGTATTTAATAGAGTTGTCCAAGTGTTTGTGTCCCTCGTTAAAATAATAATTTTGTTTTGATATTATATGACTAGTAAAAAAGGCTGAAGCATAAGATAAGAGTACCTCCAGGGGTGTTTTTTAAAATCAAAAATATTTTAATTGATTTTTAAATATAAAGAATAAATTTTTTATTCAAAACCAATAGATTCTTTAAGTTTTAAGAGAAAATGTTTTTTTAAGAAAGAAACTAAATAGGAGAGATACATTATAAATAAAATACATAAAAACTTGTAATTTATTATTTAAAATTAAGATAGAGAGTGAAATAATTCACTCTTTAATTTATATTTAAAGAATAAAAAATTTGTTGGACTCTTGTTTCTATGAATAAACTCTTTATAATAAAAAGTTTGAGTTATATAAAGAGTTTTTCATCACCAGTGAAGAAGGAAGTTAAAAAAACACTAAAATTATGACTTAGGATTGGTGGTTACATTTGGTTAACATTTCAACTCAATTTCGTCATCTTCTCTTTGCGAAAATTGAAATTTATTAAAGTTGGTTTAGAGTTTTCAGATGAGAGTTTTGAATTTGATTGCAACGTTCAACTATATTCTTTATTGCTACTTGCTAGCTGTGTGTGTTTCTCTTCTCATCTTAATAGTTGAGTACAACTAATTACTTTTATCCGTTTTTCTTTATTTTCTTTGTTTATATAATAGTTTGATTGTTTATGAAGCCGCTTGATTTAGGGGTTAATTAAGTGATTATTTCATTTCTTTTCAGACCTTAGGTTAGTGAATATATTGAGTCCTTAAACCTTATTTTTTGGTTATATCACTATTTTGATAATAATAATAATAATTAAGAATAATCCATGTTATGGGGATAAATCAACAAAGTTAAGCCTTGCTTTTAGCCTTTTTTTTCCTTAAATTTTTTTATAATGTAGAAAATTTATCAATTTTATTTTTAATATAGCATTAAAACAAGAGTGTGAACTTGGAAATGATTTTAACAAGGATTCTTTCATTTATAACATGTAAAAATACTTTTAATGGAAATAATTTTTTAGATGATGTAGACAACGTGACACCATGCGATCCATTTGATTTTCTCAAAGTTTGGTTCAATTTGGAGAAATTGACCATTTCTCATGTTTCAATCAGCTTACGAAACCCATGATATCACCCCTCTTGAATTTCAAAGTTTGGTGCAATCTGGAGTAATTGAATTTTTCACCGCCATTAATGTGTCATCACCGTTCCTCGTTTTCCACTCATGGGTCCTCACCACGTGTATAAAAGTTGAAGTAAATTGCAGCATTATCACAACATAAGCAAACCAAATATTTCGATTTCTGATCAATCTTTGTTTAATCACTTACCATCATTCAATATGGCTGAAGCTCTTGTTTCCATAGCCTTGGAACAGCTGGCTTCATTCATTCATCAACAGGCGACAGAAGGGATAAGCTTGCTTGTGGGTGCTAAGCAAGAAGTTGAGAAGCTTCAAAGCAATTTCCGGGCAATTCAAGCTGTGCTGGCTGATGCTGAGATCCGCCAAGTGAAGGAGAACGCTGTGAGAGATTGGTTAGACAAGCTCAAAGACGTGTCCTATGACATAGATGATGTCTTGGACGAGTTGAACACGAAGTTTCTGAAATTACAAATTAAAAGAGCTGAACATGCTTCTAAGCCTCTGAAAAAGGTATGTTCCGTCGTTCTCCATTATCTTGTTGGTAAGCCATTGCTTATGCGTTGTAAAATTGTTATCAATATAAAATATCTTGGTAGAAAACTTGATATTGTTGTTGAGGAGAGAGAGAGATTCCACTTTAGACCAATCGCCGAGGGTAGCAAAGAAGTAGAACGGCAAATCACCACCTCCGCTATTGATTTAGAAGAGGTTCGTGGAAGAGATAATGATAAGAATTCACTAGTCGATTTGCTCTTGAGTCAAAGTAGTCAACAACAAGTCCTCCCCATAATCTCGATAGTAGGGATGGGAGGAATCGGCAAGACAACGCTTGCTCGATTAGCTTTTAATGATGATAAGGTGAACACACATTTTGATAAAAAAATATGGGTGTGTGTTTCTGAGCCTTTCAATGAGCTTAGGGTTGCAAAAGCAATCCTTGAATCTCTCACAAGTAGTCCATCACAATTAGTTGAATTAGAAACTGTAATGCAAAAAATAGGCAGACAAATTGAAAGAAAAAAGTTTCTTCTTGTCTTAGATGATGTATGGACTGAAAATTATGAAAATTGGGAAAATTTAAAACGCACTCTCAAATGTGGATCTCTAGAAAGTAGAATTTTGGTGACCACACGTAAGGAGATTGTTGCAAATGTCATTGGAACCACCAAAATAATCTCACTAGGGGTACTATCGGAGGATGAATGTTGGTCTTTGTTTAGTCAACTTGCAATTTTTGAAGCAACCAATAAAGAGTTTGAAGAAATCGGTAAAAAAATTGTTAAAAAGTGTAAAGGTTTGCCTCTTGCTGTAAAGACTTTAGGTAGTCTTTTGCACTTTAAAAGAAAATTTGAAGAGTGGGAAAATGTCTTAAATAGTGAAATATGGGAATTAGAAGTGGTAGAAGAAAGGATTTTTCCACCTCTTTTATTTAGCTACTATGATTTGTCCTCTATATTGAAGAAGTGTTTCTCATATTGTGCTATTTTTCCAAAGGACTATGTAATATGGAAGGATGAATTGATCAAGTTATGGATGGCTCAAGGTTATCTAAAGTCAAAGGCAAACAAAGATATGGAGTTAGTTGGTGAAGAATATTTTGAAAACTTAGCAATGCGTTCTTTGTTTCAAGATTTTAAAAGAAGTGAATATGATGGTAGTATTATAGGATGCAAGATGCATGATATAGTGCATGACTTAGTTCAATTTCTTTCAAAGAATGAATGTTTTGCAATAGAAGTTGAGAGTGGTGCAAGTCCTCAATCAGATATTTCTTATGAAAGGGTTCGACATTTATACGCAAGAAGTAGTAGTTCAATTCCTAGATCTATTCTTAATCCAAAAAAATTGCATAGCTTTGTAGTTGAGAGGGCATACTTTTATGAAACAGACTTATCTAGATATTTTGAGCAATTAACATGCCTGAGGACATTAAATCTATGTAATTGTTACGGTTTTTATAAAATTCCAAAAGGAATAAAATATTTAGTGCATTTGAGGTACCTTAAGTTGAATTGGAATGATGATATAGAAACATTGCCTGAGGTATTGTGTGATTTATATAATCTACAAACCTTGGATGTCACTGATTGTGGAAAACTTAGAAAGCTACCCCAAGGGATAGGAAAGTTAGTTAATTTGAGGCATCTATTAATTGGTGGGACAAGGTCATTAAGGTACATTCCAAAAGGAGTAGAGAGATTGAGTTGTCTAAAGACATTAAATAAATTCGTTATTAATGGTGATTATGATGATGGTAACAAAGCATGCACTAGTCTTGATTCTTTGAAGAACTTGAAACTGGGCCCATCTTTAGAGTTAGAGTTGGTAAATGTGAGGGATAGTAATGCACTTAAACTTGCAAATTTTCAGAGTACCAATAATCTCCTTCATTTGACTTTATCATTTCGTATTCAGTGTAAGGAGAGAAGAGGAAATGAGGAGAATGTAATGATTATTGAAGCATTACAACCACCTCCAAATTTAGAGAAATTACGGATAGAATACTTTGAAGGCAAATCCATGTCTTTTGATTGGATGGTATCATTAACCAAGTTGACGGAGTTAGAGCTTTATGGTTGCTGCGAGTGTGACCATTTACCTCCTTTGGGAAAACTACCATCTCTTGAATCACTAAACATAAGATTGATGGAAAGTATAAAAAGAGTGGGTAATGAATTTTTGGGAATAGAAAATGATACCACATCATCAATTGTTGCCTTTCCCAAATTGAAATTCCTCAATTTAGAAAGTCATAATGAATGGGAAGAGTGGAATTATGATATTACAAATAATAGAGACAAAGATATTACCATCATGCCCTGCCTTCATTCTTTGTCAATTAAATGGTGTGATAAATTAACGGCACTGCCAGAACAAATTCTTCAAACACCAACACTGCAGCAATTAGAGATTGTTCATTGCCCTGTTCTGGAAGAACTTTACAAGGAGACAGGAGATGATAGGAGCGAGATCTCTCACATTCCAAAAGTCTCTATCCGTTGATTGGAATCATGGAGTGAAGATGAAAGCTGTAACAAACATGGCTGTTCCATTCTCAGATAGCTGCAATTGCTATTCACCCATTGGTAAATCTCCCTCCACTTCCCCTTTTTGTAATTCAAAATCTTATTTTACAATAATATTTATTGCTCTGTTTCTAACTAAACTTCATTCTTCTCTTCTATGTTCAATCGTGAATGGTGTTCTTCGGTGTTCGAAGTTCAATCGTCATTCTTCGTTTTCAATAGTCTAATCTTCGCTTTGTTTGTTCGATCGTCTTCAGTATTCTTCGACGGAATTGTTGTGTTTTTCTTCACAACAATTCCGCTGAAGAATATTTGGTGATGGGTGTTGATATCGTCATTTTTCCCTTTTTTCTGGGTTTGGTTTAAGATTTTGGTGGTGGATGTTTTTGTTTAGTGATGGAGGAGGGAGAGTGGGTTCTGGTGCGGCGAGCCATAGAGAGAAACTTGTGGAACCCGAGTATTGGAGATGGATGGGAGAGTTCTAAGCCGTTGAAGGTCATGTTTAGTGGGCTAGCCAATTGTTGGACCGATGCGATTCCGATTGCTAATGGAGGACTTGGAGCCATGGTGTGGGGTGGTGTTGCTTCAGAGACTCTTCAACTTAATGGTAAAGTTCATGTAAATCTTGTAAATCACCAGTTCTTGTAAATCTTGGGCAGCTATAAATGCGAGAAAAAACGAGAGTTTCTAAAGCATCTTAGACCGAAGTTTCACATCAGTTTGATGAACGAACACTAGCTTTGTTGTAGTTGTGGATGATTTCCAAACCATGTTTAGGTACTTTGTTTAGCAAATTGAGCTATTTCTTAATCTTCATTTATCAGTTATAGCTGTTTATGCAACCAATGCTTGTCATTCTAATTTTTTTTTTTTTTTTTTTTTAATTTCATATTTCTTTTTGTTACCTTGTGAAAATTGCAGACTTCTCAAACGCTGCAGCCACAACAAAATGCAGTCCAATGGAGGAATGAAGCCAAAATAATACACGTATGCTAGCAACATGGTATCCAAATAAGTCATGAGATGTTTGGTATTTCTTATTTTGCCTCATCTTGTCAAGAGGCTGCTTGTTTATATTGTATGCATATCATTGAGGATGGCCTTCCAGCATTATGAGCAGCGAAATGACCAGAATCAGGGGAAACAGCTGCATGTTCTCATACAAAACAGAGTTTCGGTAGAGTTACGGATGCCTTATGTACAGAAGTTGTTTGGTGAGTTTTTAAATGTACTTGCAACACGGAATTCAGGTCTTGAGATGTTTAGTATTTCTTCAATTGCACCATCTATCAAGTGGTTGATTGTTTGTATAATTATGCATATTATTGAAGATGATCTTCCATATGATGCATAGAGCAATGACAAGAATCAGGAAAAAGGGGCCTTTTCTTACATGAAGAGGAGTTTGGGCAGAATCACTGATGATTTATACGGAGTAGTGAGTTTTTCAGATGAGTTTGACATCTTTTGCTCCTACGATGCGTCAAAATGAGCTTGCAGCTTTAGATGATTTGGCCATTATTTTGCACCCAAAGGTATCAAATTTTTCTAGCTAAAGCTTGATTATGTTATTATGTGTTGGTTCTTTAAGTTTTAGCTAAGGATTTTTCATTCCTGAATGTTGCAGGCTCTACAATAAATTCAGATCCTAGTCCAAAGTTGTTGACATCATCAGTTCTGATATTGCTTTTGCTGCGATTTAATTGTTGAATATAACTGTATCTTCTAAGTTTCATTAATTTGATATTTCCTTTCGATACTCTGAACAAACTGCAGACTTCTTAATTACTGTGGGATAGTTAAAATCCAGTTCATTGGAGGGATGATGCCGAAGTAGAATAGGGAGAACATGATATTCTTGTTTGCCTAATTCATCATAAATCAGTTGACTGAATAAAATTGCCTCTGAGAAAATCATTCTCGCCTTTTAGGTCGTTTATGTGAATCGCAGTCATAAGAGTCAGGAATTAAATGTTCAGGACTATGACAAGAAAAGAGAATGTATGAAGGTGGGAGAAGTGATGAAGCAAAATACTTGCTCTTAAGCGATGGACAGTTGCCTTCTTCAGAAATTACATGGTATTTTAGTTTCTGTTTGTCTAATTAATCTTATGTCATTAAGTAAATATATTTATAATCTCATTTTGAGATGCTCATATTTGTTATTTATGTTGTTTATGTGAATAGAACATGATACAGTCTGGTAGACATTGGACTCAAGGAGCAAGGATGAAATAGGAGAACCAAGAATTTAGGGGAAGTGATTAGAAGAAGAAGGTTTGTAATGTTTCAATAACAAATTATGTTTCCTTCTCTTATTTTCCACTTAAAGCAATCTCATGATAGAAGTTCTGTTTTCTTTTGGGCTGTTTAGTTAGATATCAAATTCTTTTTTGAAGAAATGATGTTCATACAAACTATGAAATAAGGTAATTCCCCTGTTTTAATTATTCTTGTTTCATTGAATTAACATCAAATTGTTTTAAATCTTGTGTTAAAAACCACTTTAATGCAAAAACTCTCATAGTGCTATCATTTCTTTTAATTTTCTGTTTTGTTATCTCATGCACACAAGGTATCTTCTGAGTTCTGAAAGTGATTCTTAGGGTCAGGCATCAAGGTTTCTTGAGCAGTAGTGATGCATGATACAAGCTCAGTAGTCAGGAGAATGTGTTCTTTCTTCCTTTTCTTTTTTCCACAATCAGTAGCGTCTGGCATTCGATGTAGTAGGAGCTTTAATGCAAGACATTTGTGTTGTAAACTTTGACATGCAATAGTTATCAATATAAATATAACTAGTGCAAAGAAATCTCTTAAGTTTCTGAAGCAGTTCAAGCACAAGCAGATCAAAACTCAAGTTTGTAGATAAGAGAGTGTTTTAAAGTATGAGAGGGTGTATTTGGGTTTGGGGCTAAGAGTTGTTTCAAAATTTTTGTACTCCATTTTGTTAGTAAAATTCCTTTTTTGCCTTCGTCCGTGGATGTAGGCTTAAAGCCGAACCACGTAAATTATTGTGTTATGTGTGATTACTATTTCCCTTCTATTTTAAGACTGAGCTTATATTATAACAAACATAATTCAATATGTAGTAAACACAATAATAAGGAATGTGTAAATATATGAACTAAAAGTATGTTCAGAAATATTTGAAAGGAAAATGATAGAGTTACCGAAAGTTACACACCGAATGACATGGCAAAATCTTGACCGTTAATTAATATTAACTTATAATGAATCAACGGTCAGAATTTTGTCACGTTATTCGGTGCACAAATTCAGTGCACACCCATCAGTATCTGTAGCATTACTCTATTTGAAAAGGGAAATTATGTAATATCCAAAAATAAACGTATGTTAAAGTGGGGCAACAACTGAATAATTAAGCTGAGAAAGTTATGTGTTTGGAATTGTATAATCTGTAAGCATCAGCCTCCTATAGGTAAGTTATTATCCCTTGAAATTCTTTCGATAGGTACAATAAAGTGTGTGAAAAGAGTGGGTAATGAGTTTTTGTTAATTGTTATCCCCAAATTGAAATCTCTCATGTTTGGGGAAATGGAAGAATGGGAAAAGTGGAATTTCGAGATGACAAATAGGGGAGGAGAAGATATCACAGTAATGCCATCCCTTCATTCCTTGCGCATTAAAAACTGACCCAATTACTCTTTTGATTTACTAAATTACTGAATGATGTTGAGACAAAAACATTGGAAGATCAATTTTGTTAGAGTTGAGACATTCTGCTGATTACACCTTAAAAAGCTCAGGATTGAGTAATATAATGCTTCGACCAGTACTGTAATATGAGAACATAGAATCAGAAATTATATTTCGTGGGATCTGCTATAGCTTATTTGTCTTCAGAGGATAACATAGATAACATTGTAAGAATTTTTTTTGATTATTTTGTAGTATTGTTCTAAAACCGATAAACCGAAAAAAAAAAAAAAAAAATCTAGAACTAAGAAGTCCTTGTACTTCATGAAAACAAAACTTAAATCCTTTTAGACGATATTTGCATTTAAAATATAATATTACACCTTTTAAATAATATCCTTTTGTGTTGATAAAGAATCAATAATATATATGATATAGTTTTTACTTGCTTCTCTATTATATGAATGATTTATTAATTATCAAGCAATGCTAAAACTTCTTGAAGAAAATTTTATGAAATTCCAAAATTTTCGAGAAAACACTAGCTCGAACAACTTGCTTCAATGGGGGAAATGACCTGATATGATGAAATAACGCTTCTGGCAACATAGATATCCTGTCCACTTTCTCTCTACTCTCTTCCATAATATCATCTAAACAATTCTTCTGCAGCATTAGCGGGTCACACTCCATTCAACTCTCTTGTTTATCTGCACTTCTTTACAACAAGATTTCAGTAAATAAAAAAACGGTGGACATCCCATTTGAGAATTTTCATAACACTGAATTAAAGATCTAATGCTTATTGTCTTCTTCTTTGATAGGATGAGATCCACACTTGGACTGATTCTTATCCCAACACAGCGAGTGTTGTACTACTGAGACTTGTGCTGTGTGTCATCCATGACCCGCGGGCTGGGCCGTTTGTGTTACTGTTATGGCCCGAACAAAGAAATTACCCTAAGAGAGAGTTCGTACGTACCTTGCATTAGAAGTAACTGAAGTGTATTTAATGTGTTTGCGCTTTCAACAAAGAAAAGGCATCTCTTGGAATCCCTTCATCTTTCAGCTGCTGCCTTCGGAGCTCAAGAAAACGTATCATTCTACTATTGAACCTGTGTACTGTTCATTCGTTTTGTGACATGAAAGAGAGAATAACCAGAGCAAGTGACCTACTGGTGAATTTTTGAAACATTTTCTTTTTATCTGTTCTTTATTTTTATCTGCAATAACTAAACATTATCAACTTCTTGTTGCCTCTTTCCAGAGAATATAAATTTTGAACAAAAATTAAGGTATCGCACTATGAATTTTGCTGAAAAGGGAGCATAGATAATCCTCAATGGCACATCCACTATTACTAGTATTTTTCTTGAAATTTTTAGAACTAAGATTGAGTAACCAAATGAAAATGCATAGCACAACAACATAACCATGGTCAATCCAGCAATGCCTAAATTACAACAGACAACAATAATTGGGAGTCAAATATAATTTATCTTCATGAAAATTCTTTTGGAGAAATTGGTCTTCTCATTATGGGTCACATCACTCATAGTGGGTCGAGTTTCTCCAAATGCTCATGCCCAACTGATTAAGTAGGTTGCAAGAGCCCCATACACGGTTGGTTGGCTGCAGATAGAAAGGTTAACAGAAAGAGACAGTGCTTCAATAAACCACATCACAGAGTATGGCCCATGAGAAGTAATAGAGAGGACAAAGCCCTTTGATAATTGAACTCAGTTTGTTGAAAATCTTCACATCAATTCAATCATAGGGGAACAATTCAAATTGCCAACTTCTTAACTTACTACCTAATTATCATTCATGGATGCCAAATCAATAATTTCACTAAACCTATGATAGATAGGTTAATTCACTATCTAAAATAGGGTAAATATCTCAAAAATCCTCAAATTTTACTACCTAATTATCATTAACAATCTTGGGTCAGTAAAATATATTTTCTCTATACTTTTCTTACAACATCTGACATTCATAATAAAATATTAGGATCCGGATATAAGTTTTGGGTATTTTCAACTTAGCAGATGCACTTTAGTTGAAAAACATTTGTGTAAAGTCCAAAAAAAAATCCAAATGCTTTGAATGCAAATATAGTTACTATGATTGAAGAGGAAGAAACAAAAAGAGGAGCATTAAGAGAAATTAAGTGGGGGTCGAAATAGTTTATCTTAATGAAAATTCTTTTGGTGAAATTGGTCTTCCCATAGTGGGCCAAGTTTCTCCAAATGTCAAAGTGATTACGCAGGAGCCCCACATAAGGTTGGTTGTAGATAGAAATGTTAGTGGTCCAACAAACCACATCATAGAGCACAGCCCATGGGAAGTAATGGAGAGGACAAAGCCCTTTGATGATTCAACTCATTTAGTTGAAAATCTTCACATCAATTCAACCCAAATTGATGATTACCGAAAACAAATCAATTTGATTTTAGCCAAATTGAGGTTTCAACTCTTAATAGAAGACTTCTAGGTTCAATCGGGACCTAGAGCCTTAAAGTTTTATATGTGCCAAGCATCTATTTTTGTTTTATGTTAATTTTGATTGATTTGGTGAAAAAATGGTGTGAATATGGATTGTGTTTGGAGATTAATTTGTTGGAAAATTATTGCAACATCATAGGATACATTATTTAGTGACATTGGAAATGAAATTTAATTCTCCATTATTCCTAGATTATAAGAAATAAAATCTATTTAGTACTTGCAAAAAGGTCGATAGAGATTAGCTTTGTTGAACTTTCAAGAACTCATAGGTCATGGCAATGAGATGATATGTTAGTTGCTTATAGAAATTAGTCAAGGTACACGTAAGCTAGTTTGGATAATGGATACCCTGTTTCAGAAAAGAAAAAAGAACTCATGGGCTCACAAAAATAATAACGTATTGCAGTTTAAGGGCACAGAGTTCTGTTTTTAATTAGTTGTGTGCATGTAACGCTAGCCAGCCACATGGTATGCTAGAGCTCAATGACATGAAGGAACTGCTCTGTTTCAGTCAGTTTTGTCTTTCTCAGGTTCGAAGTTTCAAAACATATATTTATTAATAAAGGACCAAAGTTTATGTATATAATCTACTAACATTTTCTATTAGGTGATGTGAAACATGGTTCCGTGGACTTGAACTGTGAACTGCCTCTTTCAATTTCAAGCTCATCCATCTAGGTCTCTTTAAACCGCTAGCTGCCTTTCAGTGAACAGTCCGGGAATTTTGAGTCACAAAACTTATGTATAAATTGAAAGCAAATTTATTATCTTCCGATAATGCTGAAAATGGAATAAGCTGGTACTTTCTTGGTTTCATTCATCTGACAGTTGAGCAATTCTCATTGATCTTCGTCATTTATTTCGCAGGGACCTGGAGGTATCGGTGTTCTTTAAGTACTTATCTCTATGTTAGCTCGTAAATTTGTTTATGGATTAAGTGGGGAAGTGAGATCACATTGCTTATATATAATATGTAAATGGTGATATTTTTGACTTATTTTAATCATGAGATTGAATAATCTAAAGCCTTATAATGGCCCAATACCTGTTACATGAAAGAGAAATTACTAATTGGTTAATCATTTTCAATTGATTCCATGAATTTACTTGTGGGAATTCTATTGAATTTTGGGGTTGGTTCTAGAATTGAAGTTAACTTAGATTTGTATTTGAGAATAACTGTAAAACTGATAAGAATTTTTTTGTGACAATATTTCACCGTTCAAGTAGTATCCACATATTCTCATCTCATATGATGTGTTTTTCATATGCGGTACTAAATTACAATTAACAAAACCAACCCAATTTTTTGGGTTTGGGCCCAAAGCCCATATAAACATACTAATATTCTCATATGAAATTATGTTTTGAGTTGATAAGGAATCAATAATATATATGATATATATTTTTTACTTACTTCTCTATTACATGAATGATTTATTAATTATCAAGCAATGCTAAAACTTGATAGGGATCACATTCATGCTTATATGATTATGATATAATCACCAAGTTTCAAACCAGAACAATACAAAACTTGCATGATTTATAGGTAGACTTTAAGGGGAGCATGAATATGGAGCAAAATCAAGAACTTCTTGAGGAGTTTCAACCACATCCAAATTTAGAGATATTTGTGCTACAATTTTACAGTGGCAACACAATTTTCCCTAATTGGATTATGTCATTAACCAAATTGAGAAAGTTATGTCTTTTCGATTGGATAAATTGTGAGCATCTGTCTCCTTTGGGTAAGTTATCATCCTTTGAAATTCTTTTGATAAATAGAATGAAGAGTATGAAAAGAGTGGGTAATGAGTTATTGGGAATAGAGAGCGATGCCAAGACATCTTCTACATCGATCATAGCGTTTCCCAAATTGAAATATCTTTCCTTTTGGGGGATGGCAGAATGGGAAGAGTGGAATTACGGGATTAGAAAGAGAGGAGATGAAGATGTTATAGTCATGCCATCTCTTCGAACCTTGAAACTTCATTTCTACTGCAAATTAAAGTCTCTACCAAACCACCTTCATCAGATGACAACATTGAAGAAGGAAATAGATAATTGTTCTCTTCTCCTAAGAACAGAGAACCAATAGCTTATTGTCATCTTCGTCTGATACTGATTAAGTTCTCTGAAATTATGAATTCAACACTAATTTTTCTCCAAACCACAGATAATTTCCTCTCTTTTCCCTTTTAATTTACTTGTTGTATTACATTCTTTATCATTTTTGGGCGGGGGGGAATAACTCACATCTTATAATATTTAATACCCTAATTATCAATCACCATTTTTGTACTCTTTAATCATCTTAATGAATCTAATTATACTATTAATATAAAGCTTGTAATTTAAGGATTGGTTTGCATTGATATTTTATGTTTTTCGTAAACGTAACAAATTCATTTTATCTACTCAAAATAATAGGATTTGAACCAATGTAGGGTCTCTGTTCAAGTGAAGAACATAACAAGAAAATGACTACTAGAATCTGAAATTAGTGGTTGTTATATTCCCGAAAGAACTTGAGTAAATTGATAGCTCATCAACATCATCTCATCCAGTTTTGACCAGCATCTCTCAAGTCTTAACGTCAACTTTGATTCTGCAAAGGGACAATCGTGATCAATCCACAGGTAATTTCTCCTCTCCTTACCGATTAGCTTCATTTTTATGATGAATAAATTTTGGATGAGATACTTTGGTGTTAATATTTTTACAACTTTTTGAATAAATAATAGAAGCAACATAAAGTCAAAATGTTACTCAAAAATCAATTTTAACATCCTTTGCACTTACTATTGGATTTTTAACTTCAAAATATGGAAGTTAGCACAAGCATAATATCAATCAATTAGTTATACATACACATATTTTCTATCATTTATTAGTTGTTCATGATATTTCTAACTAACCGACCATACAACAGTTTTACTTTAATTGATCAATTATTGTAGTAAGAGATTTAATCAATTCCAATTGTATATATTTAAAACAAAATCTATGTGACAAGAAATTAATATTATAATATATATATTATTTAATAATTTACTTGCTCAACTATAGAAGGACGAGGATTTTCATTTTTCATTGCTTGAAAAGAAATTTGACCTGAAAGTTTGGTGCAATTAATAAGCTTACCTAAACACGGATTCAGGCGATGATGTCACCCTACTTAACTGCAAAATTGTAAAGAGCAAATGGCTTGTAGGAGATATATTTAAAACAAAATCTGTGTGTTCATCTAACCTGCAGGATGATGAGGGATGATGCCAAAATAGAACAGAAGGAGACCATGTTATCATTATCCTCCTTTAGGTTGCTTAACTGAATATTTTGGACTTCCGGACTATGACGAGAGGGGAGAATGTATGAAGGTGGGAGAAGTGATGATGCAAAAGACTTGCGCACATGTTTATCACAGTTGATGAAGGCTCTGAAATTGATAAGGTTGATGAATTCTCATGAATACTGGGTTGCTGCTGATGCAAAGGTAATTTATATATTACGATTTTTAGTTAGTTGTTATTTGTGATTTAGCTAGAGGAGAAAATTTTGATCAAACTTCCATGTTGTCTTAGAAATTTGCAACAACTTTCAATCTTTTCAATTTCAATAATCATTCTTCTAGTTTTTGACTGAATATATATCACTACAACCTTCGTACCAATGCAATTCATGAGTTGTCCAAGAATCTCAGCTACTTAGTAATATCATCAACAAGTGCTGCCTGCACTAACAAGAGTTACCATGCTTTCCAGAATCCCTTGGTTCAGGTACTTTATTTTCCGAAATTGCACTTATTTGTGAGTTATCACTGCATATGTGACAAAAAGTTGCCTTCAGTATGTATCAAGTCTTAAATTTTGAAGTAGAAATCAACTTCTAGTTTGTATCAAATCCTGTTTTAACATTTTTCAAGGATATTCTTGTATAGTTATTACATTGTCTTAGAGATTTTGATTTCCAAATTTATCAAGATGAATAAATTGAATACATGTATGTACTTTGTTTGAGATGTTCACACCAGTCTTTGTGTTTGTTAACATGGATTTTATGTATGAAAATTCCAAGTAGCATGTTTGAGATGCACAAAACATGCTACGAACTGGCAGCACTAGATTGAAACTTAATTCTAAGAAGCATTCTTCTTTCATTGAATAAATCTTCGTTTGCAGGAAAAAATTTCCAAATCTTTGTCCATATGACTACTTTGAAACAAAAACTGAGTTCCATTAACAGCATATTACATTTATTTTATTGTGGAGTCGTCATTCCTTTCATAATTTATTATCCTTTGAAAATAATCTCATGCTATGATCTGTTTTCGGATCTCATGCAAGCAGGTGTGACAAAGCTCCAGTAACTCTATGCATGGTTTTCTTAAGCGACTCTTTATTTTGTTGATGTGTAAGTAATTAGGCTAATGGTATTTTATATAACCGGCATTTAATTTTTCTTTACATTTTTATTCTTCCTATGTATCACAATTAAATGTTACAGGAGTGGATAGTTGATTTGTTGACTGATGTAGATGTTTGTGACATGAAAGACAAAATAGAACAAGTGATTAGATGGTGTCAATTTTTAAAGGTGAGAGTAAGATCTTTAGCAGCTCTTCTTCAATTAATTTACTTGACCAGCATGTTTTACATCACAAACTCGTTAGTTTCATGAATTATTAAATTTAGTCATAAATAACTCCTAAATCGCAGGTATGGACCAGCTTATAGTAGAGAATTTAAATTTTTTTGAAAATCAGTGAGAAAAGAGCATTTTTTAAGAACAACTTTGAGATGATAAACATTTTATAATTAGACCTTCAGCTTATTGCTGACATTTCTGCAGATTATGATAGCTATAGCTCCTTCTTTCCCAGTAAGCAGAATTCCTTAATCCTGATGATGGTTTGTTCCAGATATCATTTGGTTATTAAGTTATTGGAAGGCTTTTTTCCTATCATTGAAACCTTTATAATATCTCATACTTGATGCAGTAAAGCAAGTTCAACATGTAATGATATTCTTCAAGAATTAATGTCAGACAATAGTGTACCACACAAGCTTGGTAGAATTAGCTCATTTTTCCTTTTGTCTACACAATGGTGTCTATCCGACAGGTACTTTCTTTGTCATTTGTTTCTGGTTTGGCTGTCATTTATAATCTAACCAACATTCTTTAATCTGGAAAACAGAAGATGTTTGTTTTTAAGACTTATTCAGCCACTTTTTGGTTGTCATTCATAAAATTACATCACGGTGACAGGATTTCTTGAAAATTAACTATTCAGTTTGACCACATTAATGTTGTATGTCATCAAGAAGTTTGATGTCTATTGAAGATAAGATAAGAATTACATTTTAAAGAGAAAACAAGGCATGTCAGCATTAATTTGTGGTGATTAATATTTGCTGAAGAGGGAGCATTAACTTAGAGATACTGCTTAAATTGTGTCATGAAACAAAGAAGTGGTTGAATATTGGCTCAAATTTGGCAAATTCTTCATTAAGGACATGTTGGTTTTTCCTCTTTATAAGCTTATGAAAGTGCTGGCTTATTTTATGTGGAGAAATGCATAGTCTCTAAAGGATTGATTGTGGCTTGAGATTGGATATATTTGGGACTCTAAGCTATTGCAGGGGGTGTGCCTTGTAAATATGTTTTACCTAGTAACATCATCATTCGTGGACTTATTGACCGAAGCACATAAAACATTCTCTCTTGTCTTGTTTTATTTTATCTTTTAATATCAACCTGTTTCTTAATTAAAATTCTAAACTAGTTTCCACAAGTAGTTATTCATGAATTGTCACACTTGAGTTCTTTTGCAACAAAAGTTGTCATTGATTAAGAAAATGTCAAGGTTGGAGTACAATGCATCTCCTTTGCCGTCATTAAAAATATGTACAATGGAACTAGGGAGATATATGGTAATAACACTTACTAATAAATTATTTAAACCTTATCAAGCAATATGTAACACTTTGAAAATTGACCCTTCATTCCAGGGAATTTCCTTCTGATCCATTAGTCTTCCCCTTGCGGGTCCATCACTCTTATAAGCCTAGCTTCTCCATTTTCCAATGTTATTTACCAACTTGGCCATTCCGTTGATTGTTGTATGCTGAGGACTACAAAGAATAGAGATAGTGAAGAAAAAAACAGGGCATTTTGGTGTTAATTTTCTGCTGAATATTTGTCTAGACTCCAGAGGAACTGTAGGTCACCAGATTCTGCTTAATCTTTTTAATATAACATTTATTTGTAGAGTCTGCACGCTGCTGAGAATGACCTTTCAATCATTGTGGGAAGTTTTCCTGGTGAGTTCTTTTGATGGATCATAATCATTGTTCCTATGAAGTATCAAAATTGGCTTTACAGGTTTCACTGCTTTGGCCATTACTTGGCAACTAAAGGTATTAAATTTCAATGGCTATTGCTTTATCATATATTTAGGTGCTGGTTCTGTAAGTATGGCTAAGCCTTCTCTTTCTTTGATTGTTGCAGGCTATAGATTAAATTAGGACAGCCTAGTCCAAATTTGTTGAAATGATTAGTCCTTGTATTTGTTGGGCAGCTACAAACGCAATCCAGAAGTTATCAATGCATCTTAACCTTGAATTTCACATCTAGAGTTCTGGCTGCGTAAAAAAAATCTATCGATGACTTCCTGGCCATGTTTAGGTATTTCTTCTTGCAAATGTTTTACTCATAGTTAGGGACAGTTAATTCGATCTGCTTTAAGAATACATATGCTTGAGATATTCATACTCTGGTTTTCTGTTATTTATGTGAATTGCAGTCATGATGTCACAGTCTACCAGACCATGGAGTCCAGAAACATGAATGAGATAGAAGAATTCCAAGCAGGTAAGAGAAGTGGTTAAAGCAGTTAGTTGTTATTTGTAATTCACTAGTAGAGAAATTTTTTAATGAAATTTCATGTTACTCATTGGAAATAGAAACGTATTTTAATCTTTATGGATTATATCATCTTCTTTCTAGTTTTTGACTGATTATATATATTCAGCCTTTTGTGGATGCAACCATGGTTTTATCCAATTAAGCATCTCAGCCCAGAATTTCAGCCTATCATCAACAAGGGTTGCCTGTATGAAGAATCCTATGAATGATTATTTGGTAGAATCTTTTTGCATAGGTACTTCTTTTTCAATGTTGTACTACATGTTGATGAATCTTCCTTTTATGAGAAATCATTGTAATATATGACAAATAAACTTGCCCTATAAGTTTTATTATTTAGTCATATTCTTCTGTTTCCTGTAAAGAATGAAGGTTTCAAGTCTTTTGTTTAAAAGTAGAAATCCATTTCATGCCTGCATTTCTGTAGACATATTTCAGATCATGTTTCCAAAGTAGCAAAAACTGTGTTGCTTAAGATGACAAATTTTATGATTCTTGTCATGATAATCGTTAATCTCCTTCTAAAGTTATGTCATGTTATCTCATGAGCACAAGGTATCTTCTAAAGGAGATATATACTATGTGGCAACAAGATGTGACAAGTCTCCATTTCTTCAGTTTTGAAACAGCATGTATTACATAGACAGGAGCTTACGCTCAGTCAAATTGAATGCATTTTTTTTTTTTTTTTTTTTTTTGCATTACTTTGCAACAAAAGGTATTATACTTCACTGGCTATTGCTTTATCGTATAATTAGGTGTTGGTTCTGTAAGTATGGCTAAGCCTTTCTCTTTCTTTGTTTGTTGCAGGCTATAGATTAAATTAAGACAGCCTTGTCCAAATTTGTTGAAACAGTTAGTCCTTGTATTTCTTGGGCAGCTATAATGCAATCAACAAGTTATCAAGGCATCTTAACCCTGAATTTCACATCTAGAGTTCTGGCTGCATTAAAGGACTTGTCGATGACTTCCTGACCATGTTTAGGTATTTCTCCTCGCAAACGTTTTGCTCATAGTTGGAGACAGTCAATTCTACTTTAAGAATATCTATGCTTGATATATTCATACTTAGGTTTTCTGTTATTTATGTGAATTGTGGTCATGATGTTACAGTCTGGCAAACCATGGAGTCCAGAAGCATGAATGAGATAGGAGAATTGGAAGCAGGTAAGCAAAGTAGGTAAAGCAATTAGTTGTTATTTGTAATTCACTAGTAGAGAAATTTTTGAATGAAATTTCATGTTGCTCCGTTGGAAAAGGAAACATATTTTAGTCTTTTTGGATTCTATCATCTTCTTTCTAGTTTTGTACTCATTATATATGTTCAGCCTTTTGTGGATGCAATCATGGTGTTATCCAATTAAGCATCTCAGCCCAGAATTTCAGCCTAACTATCATCAACAAGGGTTGCCTGTATGAAGAGTCCTATGAATGATTATTTGGCAGAATCCTTTTGCACAGCCCAAAGGTACTTCGGTTTCATTGTTGCACTACATATTGATGAATAATGATCATAAACCTTCCTTTTATGAGAAATTACTGTTATCTATGACAAGAAACTTGCTCTATAAGTTTTACTGGTTAGTCATATTATTCTGTTTCATGTAAAGAATGAAGCCTTGTTGTCCTTTGTTTGAAAGTAGTAATCCATTTCACGTCTGCATTTCTGTAGACATATTTCAGATCATGTTTCCAAAAGAGCAAAAACTGTTTTGCTTAAGATACAAGATATTATGATTCTTCTGTCATGATAATTGTTAATCTCCTTCTAAAGTTATGTCATGTTATCTCATGAACAGAAGGTATCTTCTGAAAGAGATATTTACCATATGGCAACAAGACGTGACAAATCTCAATTACTTCAGTTTTGAAACAACATGTAATACATAGACAGGAACTTGTGCTCAGTCAAATTGAATGCTTATTTTTTGGTGAGTTATTTTAGCAATGCCAACCCCTTTATTTTATCAAATTTTCATCACTCTATTACTGGGAACTCCTCAAACAACATCTACTGCATAGACAGGAACCTAGTTTTGCAATGATATAAATCCAAAGAGTGGTAATAAAGCATGCACATGGAGAGTCAAATGGGATGAAAGTTAAGATTTATAGCAAGACAAGTCTCAAATGGTCAGAATGTATCTTATCTCAAAACTCAGCTAGCTACTTGACATTGAGCTTTCTGTATCTCTCCCTTTCTGCATCTGCTTCTCGGACAGCATATCCTGAATGCAAATTTGTGATATTTTGTTTCCAGTTTTGCTGAGATTGTTGGTGTTGGATTTGTGAAGTTTATGATGATTGTATACCTCTAGTTAAGACTTTGTATTCCCATTTTTTGTGATAGTGAAAGACTTGAATCGTGGTTTTTCCTGCTCACCTTGGCAAGGTTGCTTTTGATTATATATTTATATTCACTCAAGAAAGAAAAGAAATTGTTGGAAGCCATATTGCTTTTTAGTTACACAACAATCAACTCGAAGTTGAATTGAAATTTCTTGCTTCTGTTGAGTTGATTAACACATTTGACATTGACAGACACCAATGATTTAATTTCATTGGAATTATATTCAATGTGTCTGACACAAGCATTTATAGAAAGGACTCTTGCTGAATTAAAATATGATTGAAATCAAAAGTTGGCTTATGATGAGTACCGTGGAGGATGATTGACAAAAAAATAATGAGACTATGTGAACAAATTGTAATCTTCATTAACGAACGTTTTCTTGTCCCTTTCATACATTAAAGAACGACATGGCATCCAAGTGAAAGGGTGTGTGACAGTGCTCTGTCATTCTTGTTTCATCTGAAACCAACATTACCACCCTGTGAACATTGGTATATTGACTGAACCACGTCATTTGTGTTCTTGTCTTGATATATACTCCTTCCGTTTTCTTTATAATTGTCGTTTTGAGGGTATTGGTTTTTTCCAAAATCAATAACGTTACTAACTCAACCCTCTCTCTTGCTCGACATTTGCCTCTTTTCTCTTTCACTGTGTCTCTACCTACATCTCTTTTCTCTCTTTCTCTACTCTACCCCTCATCTCCTCTCTCCACTTTTTCTATGGCCCACATCTCCTCTCTCTTTCCCTCATCTCCTCTCTTCCACATTTTTAATCACCCACATCTCCTTTCTCCCTTTCTCTACTCTGCCCATCATCTCCTCTCTCCACTTTTTCTATAGCCCACATCTCCTCTCTCTCTTTCTCCATCTCTTCCCCTCATCTCCTCTCTTCCACATTTTTAATCGCCCACATCAGAATTAGAGAGATGGAAGTCAGTAAAAAGAGATGGCCATGGTGAGTGACAAACAGGATAAAAGAAATGGAAGTGAGCGACGAATAGAAGAAAAGAAACGGTAGTAAGTAAGAGAGAGAAAATGACAATATAAACATATTAATTATTTCAGTATTTCACACATGTGTACATAACGAGAAAAACAAAATTTTCCTACTTGCAATATCAGAGGAAAAAGTTAGTTTAAGGAGAGATAAAATTGATTTATCAAAAAGTGTGCAAGACTTAGAGAGTATATAATTTGTCTGATAGTATCTTTGGTTTGGACATTGTTACTTCATACTTAATTTCGCATGCTATAAGGATTATCTATATTAACTTGTTACAGATATACTATTGAATTAGAACAAGTTTATGGAGGTTTTATATCAATTCAAGGATTTCTGAGCATCTCAAAAATACCACTACGTTATTTGATTTAGGTTTACAAATACTCAATCAAGATATAATAATGGACCATGTTCCAGAAGCATTCAATAGCCCATTAACAATACCGGCCAGTAATGAATCAGAACCCCTCACTAGCACATCCACCATTACTGGTATTTTTCTTGACATTTTCTTAACTATGATAGTAATCAAACGAGAAAGCATAGCACAGAGCAGCACAGTCATGGTCAATGCAGCAATGCCTAAATTACTATGATTGATGTATCAGTACAACTAGTATATTTCACTTCTAAATGTATCTTTCTTTGATAATATTAATCTATAAGTGTATAATAGATCTTAAGATCGAAACTTTGTTCATACCAAATTTGAGATACGATTGCTTTGAAAAACCCGTTTTATATTTAGAAAACTGCGTTTGGAAAACACAATTTTTTTTTCCCTAAAAAATATCGATGGATCAAAAACTGTCATATCAATAATGAATAAATGCCATTAACAATCAAGAATTGCACATTGAATATTTGTAATGTTTTCTATGGTCTATTTAACCTAAGACTACCCATCTCAAGCTTTCATTTCTACCAAAGCCACATTTTTGGGGGGGAATTGTAGTCAAACTCTTGACATCTAATCAACATTCAGAAAACCATTCAGAAATCATTCATTTTCTTAATCACTCAACCAATAGAATAATTAAGGTGTACAAGTATAATCTTCCCTTGGAGATTGTTTAATAAACGTAAAATTTATAAGTTATATGTTTGCTAGAATTTAAGACAGTTGCAAGATTCAATGTGTGAAATATCCAATCTAGAAAACTTTCAACAACTTCTACAAGGATTAGGAAAGTTAATACCTCAATTTATGCAGCTGCAGTGGCTGAAGGAATTGCCTGAGCCTTTGAGTTAGCTAATTTAGAGACTTCTGTGTTAGCAAATGTTGGAATCTTAAAAACCTACCACAAGATATAGGGAAATTGACAAGTCTGAAGCGTTTGTTATTAAGTCAGGATTCACTGAATCAGGTGACAGAAAACAGGAAAAGTTGGTCTTTGCTTGATGCAAGTTTAATGAAGATAAAAGGATAAGTCCGTGACAGTTGGTATCAGAGCCTCTCACACTTTCCTCTACACAAGACAGACGTGATTCAAAACTAGAGATTGGAACATTGCTGTCGACAATCTCTTCACGACCTCGCTCCTGTACGGGTTGGATCTTCTTGATCCCTTGATGGAGCCTTCCTTTACCATTGTATGAACAGACGTTTTGATACCAACTATCACGAGCTTATCCTTTACCAAGGAACCCATGCGGCCTTAGCACTCTCAAAACTATGCTAAGCAGCCTAACTCACGCACGCTATCTCAAGGCTAGAGAACTCTAGAGAGAAATAACAATGGAGAGAAGAGAAGAAATTCCAGGAAAGCTTGTAAGTCTATTTATAGGCCAAGTCCTCCCGCGTGAACGTTTAGGATCTATTTACATCAATGGTCAAGATTTATCATGTATAAGTGTGTCATTTTGAAGAATGTGCCATTCTTGAGATCTCTTTCTGTTGTGCCTTTCCATAAGTTGGGCCTTTATAGAAGACTCCTTTGAATGGGTTCATGGGCTTTTTGGGCTTTTATATCCTTTCACTATACCTGATTCCATTTCCAGCATTGTCCAAAGATGATGAATTAATTTGCTTTAGTGACACGAAGAAACAAAGTTGGACGATGAACTTTGAAAATGAATGCCACATTTCACAGCTCAAATCAGCTGAGTGAGAACCCTTTGTAACTTCCGGTTCTTTATTAAAAACTATTATCTTCTTAAACTTTGAACCTGCCAAAGATTAAAATTCTTGAAACAAAGCAGTTCCTACATGCTGATCAATACCCTACCATACAATCTGGCTACAGGCTAGTATGGAGAACCGATTTTTTCTGTTTAAGAAACAATAACATTCTTTTCAAGATTATCTTATAAAATTTTGTAAGTACTGAAATAATTGGCCCCTAGATCAAGCGGCTTGATAAACAATCAAGTATATAAAAGCAAAAAAATAAAAAAAATAAAGAAAACAGATAAAAATAGAAGAGACACAATAATTTACATGGTTCACCCATTTAGGTTATATCCATGGTAAAAGTATAATAGAGATTTTTCACTATAAACAAAAAAAAAAAAAAAAAACAGTGAAAGATACAATCTCTCTCATAAAATTATTAAAAAATAGATATTCATTGAGTTCCACCGTCTATAAACTTGATAGATGAACTTGAAATTGTAGCATTGAAATCCTAATTTATATTGGTGAAGCAACACTTAAGCTCCATTGTCTAATCAATACATAAATTGGAATTGAAATGACTATGAATATGAATTGAAACTGCTTTACTCCAAATGGTGAAATCGAAATTGTCTAATCAATACAAATTGAAATGACTATGAATATGAATTGAAATTGCTGTACATGAAACGACCAAATTTTAACATGAATTATTTTTTATTTCCTAAATTAGTAATTTTTTTTTTTTATTGAATTTGTAATAACCAGCTGTCCCAGCTAATTCCTTCCTCAGTCTGGCTAACCGCGGTTCAAAGTTGAAGCAGCCTAATTTTAGGCGAGTCAGTATTTAACCCCAGTCCACCCATTCAAACTCTTACACAGTGACCATTGGATTCCAGAATTTGTCTACTGTGTAATCATTGTTATCAAGAACTTTACATCAACTTTCACACCACTATTTCATTTCATACTTTCAATATTTATCCATTTAAGAGGGGGTAGAAACACACCTTTTTTATACTCCTTAATTTTTATCTTACAGTCTAATTTTATAAATTTTTTCTTATATTTTTATACTTAGCTTACAAATTAGTTAACTAGCAAATATGTAGTTAGCTAATAAATAGATAGATAAGACCTATAATGAATAAGTGAGATAATTAATCAATTATAAATTATAATATCAAAATTATAAGAAAAAATTTATGAGAAAATATAAAAATAAATAATTTCTTCTTTTTACACTCATCATCATAGTGAAAATGATAGAAAGTATAAAGAGATACGGTAAACACATTACATATTCACATTTTCTTTTTATATCTTTAATTTTGATTCATCGTAATTGCGAAACGCCAATGTCTCATAATAGATGTTTTTTCTAGTCCTATGAGGTGATAGGCCGTGTCCTAATCCCTCCTTGAAATCTGAGACGACCCAAGGAGTATTTTACTTTATTCAATAAATCAAAATTAATTTATCAATTAAAATCACCTTGTCCCCCTGATTGTTATAGAAAAAAACATGCTCCCGGTTTTTCATCTTGACTGGCCCGGCTCAGTGGCAGGTTCCCAGTCCGATCGGTTGAACCGGAGGCTGGGTTTTAAAATATTGCCTTTAATTCACCTTATATATTTATATTGCATGGGACACCAAATGAATCTTTCACAAGTAGACGACTTTTTCCTACTCAAATAATAGTGTAATGATATTTTTCAACTAAAAACGTTTTCAAATATAACTTTATTATCCAAAACATAATTCTATTAGTAAATTTCGTTGTAAAGAAGGGTAAAATTATATTCACCTCCAACCATTTATTAGCCACCACATAGTTAGGATTTCATGTTTTTAGGCTAAATTCTGACGGCCAAAATTTAATCTGACACCAGTCCACCACTACTTAAGTCATCGACCTCCACTCTATAAAACTCTTCTACTCTCGGCACTTAGTAGCCTCCGTTTGCCGATTGTGACTCACACATATAGTCGCCCAATTTATTCTTTAGAGAGGTTTTTACCAATTTATTGTTTTCCTTTTTTAGTAAAATTTAAAAAAAAAAAAAATTAGCTTTAACGTTACTCCGTCTCACTCTTTAAATTCACAAAAACACCCTCCAAATAACAAATAGCAACTGTTATAAACCCGTCAAACATGCAACCTGTCACTTTAAGGGCATTTTCGCCATTAAAGAAAAAGAGGATACTCTTTACGTGCACTAATTAGCCGGATGCCCATTTTTCTTGGTCCTTCATTTGATACTACTTCTTCAGAATAGTTTTGACGTGGTATCCTCTGATTGGCCTGTCACAGTTTCTTATTTCTTTTAATTGACTGTGCGCCATTAACTTTACCCACTTTTGGGTTATCACCAGAAACTTTTTTATTATTGAATTTATTCTATCACCATCTCAATTTGTCCCGCGAAAAAGGAATGTTATTAACAATAAGTAAAAGAGTAAAGAGATTCACTATAAATTTCTGAGTTAGAGTTCTCTTAAATACTAATAGGAATGATTATTAAAAATATTTACTTGATTATTCACTTTAATGTCTCGAAAGATTAGTTGAAATATGTATAAATTAATTCGGACAATCTCAATCACAAAAAAAAAAAAAAAAAAAAAAACAAATATTATGATGCACATTAGCAATGTAATTTGACCATTTTTATTATTTAATTAAATTATGAGGAATATATATATAACAAAATTATTAAAAAATAAAGCACAAGATACCAAGACCCAGCAAGAAAATGACCTACTTCATCTTGGTCGTCTTTCTAATAAATTATTGATGAGTGATCATGTAAGAAAATGCTTTTACAAACCATGAAACACGTTTTGGTTAATTATAAGAATATTTACTTCGAAACTTTTATGTACAAAACGCGTTTGGATCCACCTGGAAAGCATTAATAAGCTAGGCTCAGGTGCTTTCTTTTAGACTTTTTATCGATATTGACGTGGTGGGTCTCCACTGTAATCAATTATTTACAGTAAAGTTAAAATGAAATGATTGATGTTCACTGTAATCTCTCTTCTTCTTCTTCAGTTTTTTTCTGTCTCTCTATCCTTCAGAAATCACTCAAATGAACGTGTTTAAACTATAAATGATAGGTAAGAATTGATCAAAACACAGCTGCTTGGCCTTCACCTTTTTTAGTAGGAGGAGCAGAGCTTTGAATTCTATAAACTCAATGTAAGCAAGGTGCTTTACTTAGTATCTATGCCAATTGAGTTGTTAAGAGTTGGGGTTTTAATACTATACACATATAACATTTATCGTATAATATGACGTGGCAAAAGATGGTTGGGTAAAAGTTTATTTTTAATTTAAAATCAATCAATTAGCTTTTGTCAAATCAAATTATATAAAAAATATTATATAAAAGTGTTGTAGTATAATATTATACTTTTTTAAAATAGTCATACTTGATATACATTATTAAAAGTCGTATATAGAGTTTTTAAACTTAGCAAGCAAAAATAAAAAAAGAAAAGAAAAGAAAAAACTTTCATCCCTTATAAGTGTTACGAATCACCATTTTGTAATAATTGAAAGACCAAAACACCACGTATGAAAATCAATTAACCATTCCATATGGGATGTGGTATTTGATAGATTATTAACCACTATCGGTTGAGAGTTATGCCCTCAGCAGATTTATTTTCTATAAATATTATAAATATAATGAATAAGAAGTTATTCATTCATGCATTAATGTGTTCAAGTTTTCTTCTTATTTATAACAAAGTCATTATTTAAAGTCCTAGAACCAAAGTTTAGAACTATTAATATTGTGAAGATATAAGAGACATAATTTTTAACTAAAATCCAAACTTTGTTCATGATCTAAAAATAAAGCTGGACACTTTAATTTTTAAATAAGATTGTTAGTAAATTACTTCAATAGGGAATGATAAACAATCAACTATATATAAGCAAAGAAAATAAAGAAAACGGATAAAAGTACATAAGACACAACGATTTACATGGTTCACCATTTGAGTTACATTCACAGTAATGGTATAATACAAATTTTTCACTATTAATCAAAGAAGTTGAATGATACTATCTTTCTCACAAAGTTAATGGAAAATCCAGATTTGTGGGGTTTTGAAATCGACATGTTTGTTAAGTTAGTCATTCCCGTCCAAAAACAAACTTCAAAGTGATCTGAAATAGCAAGAGTTTTAGACAATCTAACTTGTTTCTATTGTCGCTGAAATTCTGGGTATAAGTAATAGAAGTTGGAGAGAAAATTTGGTTATTTGAGAGATGAAATGTAAGAGAGAAAGTGATGCTAATATGTAACTCATTCCATTTCCAGCATTGTCCAAAGATGATGAACAAGGGATGATTAATTTGCTTAAGTGACACTAAGAAGCAGAGTTGGATGAACTTTGAAAATGAATAGCACACTTTACAGCTCAAATCACTTGAGTGAGAACTGTTTGTAACTTTTGGTTCTTTTTTAAAAACTATATCTTCTTAAACTTTGAATTTGACAAAGAATGAAATTCTTGAAATAGAGCAATTCCCACGTGCCCATCAATACCTGCCATACAATCTGGCCGGCTAGTTATTAAGAACTGATTTTCAAGATTATCTTACAAATTTTTGTAAGTAATGAAATAATCAGGCCCTTGATCAAGCGGCTTAGATAAACAATCAAGTATGTGAAGTCTTATGCGACGTGGTTTTGACTTAAACTGGGACTTCAATTGTATTGACTGTATTTTCTCACTTAAGCTCAATTGTCTAATCAATACATAAATTGAAATTGAAACGACTGTGAAGTATGAATATGAATTGAAATTGCTTTACTCCAAATGGTGAAAGCTTCATCAAGCTTGTCCCTTTGTTGAATATAAGAATATTATGCTTGAAATCTCTCACATCAATTAAGTTGGAATTTAATGAAAATAAAGAATCATTTATAGTAAAAAATTAAATTATTATCAAAATCAAAAGAAAAAGCACTAGTCAACAAAGGTGGGCTTAATATTTATGAGAGTTGCCCAAGTGTCTGTGTCCCTCGTTAACAAAATGAGTAAACGACATATTCCCACCCAACTTTTAGTGACAGCCGTTGATACCTTGGTTTCATAAATTACAGATTTTTACTCTTAAACGGACTCTCTTCCTAGCAGATGGGTTCTGACATGGGGCAATGAATTCATTTCATAAATTACATATTCTCACCTTTAAATGGACTCTGTTATTAACATATGGGTTCTAACATAGGGTTCCACCATCGATAAACTTGATAGATGAACTTCAAATTGTAGCATTAAAATCCTAGTTTATATTGGTGAAGCCACACTTAAGCTCAATTGTCTAATCAATACATAAATTGAAATTGAAATGGCTATGAATATGAATTGAAATTGCTTTACTCCAAATGGTGAAATTGAAATTGTCTAATCAATACAAATTGAAATTGAAATTGCTTATTATGTAATATTTTTCAAAAATAAATAATATTTTTCATATTTTTCTATTTCTTTTTACATACACCACCATAATAATAATGAAAAAAAAGTGTAAAGAGATGTGGTATACACATCACATTTTCTTTTTATAATAAAAGAAATGTTATATGCGCACATCACGCCACTTTCTCTGTTGACTATTTTATTTCACATTTTTAGTATGAATAAAATTTGATTTATAATCTAATTTTATGAATTTTCTTTTAAAACCTTGATAAATTAGTTCGTAATTAATTAATTAGTAAATGAATAGATAAGACCTATAGTAAATAAACAAGACTTATTTATAAATTGAACAACTATAAATTGTTATGTTAAGATTACAGAATTTAATTACCCTTGTAATATTGATCTATTTGACAGAGATAGTACTCCTTTACATTTTATTGTGATACGTGTATAAAAAAACAAATATAAAATAAATAATTTCTTCCTTTAAACACATAATAGGAATCATAATGAAAATGAAAGAGAAGAAAGTATAAAAGAGATACGGTACACGCACATCACATCGTAATTGCAAAACGCCAATATCTCATAATAGATGTTTTTCTTAGTCCTCTGAGGTGATGGGCCTTGGCCTAATCCCTCCTTGAAAAATGAGACGACCCTAAGGAGTACTCTACTTTATTCAATAAATCAAAATTAATTTGTCAATTAAAATGACCTTGGCCCTGGAAAATACCATGTCCCCCTAGGCTTTTCATCCTGATCGGCCTAGCTTAGTGGCTGCTTTTCGGTCCAACCGATTGAACAGAACGAGTCAGGCGGGTTTTAAAACATTGCCTTCAATTCACCTTACATATATTGCACGAGATGTCAAAAAAATCTTTCACAAGTAAACGATTTTTTTCCACTCAAATAACTGTTTAATGAAACTTTTTCACCCAAAATAGTTCAAAATATAACTTTATTACCTAAAACACATTTCCGTTAATAAATTTTATTGTGAATGATAGAATGGTCTAAAGTTTATTATAAGTAAGGGTAGGATGATACTCACCTCCGACTGTTCGTCGGCCACCGCATAGTTAAGGTTTTATTTTTCTAGACCAAATCCAACTAATTAATTTCAACAACCAAAATTCAATCTAATATAACCAACTCAACCATTAGCCCTCCACTCTATAAAACCACTATAACATCGACACTTGATAGCCCTCATTCGCCAGCTATGACTCACACATATCGCTGCTCAATTTATTGTTTATAGAGGTTTTTACCAATTTATTTTTTTCCCTTTTTAGTAAAATTAAAGAAAATTAGTTTTAACGTTAAAATTCCCAAAAACACCATCAAAAGAACAAATAGCTACTGCTATAAACTCGTCAAACACCAACCTGTCACTTTAAGGGCATTTTCACCATTAAAGAAAAAGAAGATACTCTTTACGTACACTAATTAGTCAGATACATATTTCTATCGGTCTTTTATTTATGGATAATACTATACTGATAATCCGATCTCATAGATTTCCTATCACAACTCTGATGTTATAGCTCATAAATAGGCTGTATCAGCTTGCTATAAGTCTATCTACTCAATTGTTAGTTGTGAATTGTGAAAAAAAGTTTGTAAAATTAGTTTATAGTCCACCTTTATGCTTTATTTATTGTTGCTTTTTAATAATAGTTGTGAGGTGATAGCCCTTGGTTGGTCTGTCATGGTTTCTCATTTACTTTAAGGGAGAACGTCATTTTCCCACCCAAGATTTGGCAAAATGACACTTTCCCACCCATTAAGTTTCAAAATGACACTTTCCCACCCTTCGTCAAAATTTGTTATGTTTTCTGTTAATATTTGATTAAAAAGTACCTTTAAATATTTGACTTTATAAATTTTTTTGATATATAGTTTTTATTATTTAATTAAATGATGAGGAATTAATACTATATACAATAAAACTTTTCTATAGTGATATTCTATATAAGAATAACCTTTATATAGTCATAAAAAAATTTAGTCTCAACTTATAATAATTATAAATAAAAATAAACTCTATATTGTAATAAGTTATAATTTTTCTAATTCTCATCTTAATAAACTTGCCTCCACATAGTAATAATTATATGTATATTGTAAAAAATATATACACTATATTCCATTAAAGATTTAAGATGAAATAAAATATTTATCTAAAATTGTTTTAGATAATGATTTATGTTTTTGAGTTGTTATCATATCTTTTAACTTACAAGTACGTAATAATTCGTTAGTGTGAGCACCTTCTCATTGAAACCAAAATATTTCTAGCTTTTGAAGCATGTTTAGAGCTTATTGACACGAAACTTTTGTATTTTCATACTATCATCCTCAGAATTATTTCATTTCTCTTATTGTCTAATTGTAGCAATGTGAATTTAAATCCTAATATATTATACTAAAACGTGAATTATAAAATAAGAAATCAAAACAATAATTTGTATAAGTACATCTCTAATAAGTTATATATATATATATATATATATAATATATATAAGAGAGAGAGAGAGAGAGAGAGAGAGAGAGAGAGAGAGAGAGTAAAACCTCTCTATAGTGATACTCTATATAAGAATAAACTCTACATAATCATAAAAAATTCAATTCTCAATTTGAGATAGTTATAAATAAGAATAAACTCTACATTGTAATAAATTATAATTTTTCTAATTCCCGTCTTAAAAAAAGTTGTCTCCACATAGTAATAAGTATCTGTATATTGCAAAAAAAAAAAAAAAATGTTATGTTACATTAAGGTTTAAAGTGAAATATAATATTTATCTAAAGCTGTTTGAGATAATGTTTTATGCTTTAAAGTTGTTATTATATCTTTTAACTTGCGGGTAGATTACTCGCTAGCATAAATATCTTCTCGTTGAAAACATATATTTCTAGTTTCTCAAGTATGTTTAAAGCTTTTTGGCACAAATTTTTTGTATTTTTGTATTATCATTCTCATGATTATTTCCTTTATCTTCTTGTCTAATTGTAGTATTGATTTCTTCTTTAGTTAAAGCATACATGATGTATTGCTCATTTAGATGATTGAGAAAGACATTAATATTCATTCGATTAGTATAATGAAGTTGTCGAATCTGATCACTAAATTCTACAATAACTCTTTGATTCTCATCATCTACTTCATTTGTAACTTGCAATTTATTAACATCGGGGATCCTAATTTGGTAATGATTAAAATAATTGGTAATAGTATGTGACTTCACATCAATTTGTTGCATAATTTTGTAATGATTAAAACAATTGGCAGTAATATGTGGCTTCACATCAATTTGATGCATAATTTTGTAATTATACAATTGACAATAGTTTATGGCTTCATATCAATTTGACCATGCAGAAATTGCATTTAAAATTTCATCAATGACACTTATCTCTGTTGGTTTCAAGACTCGATCTTCTATTCATTTCAAAAGTGCACAATTTAAGCGTTGAATTGAAATCCTAATAGTATTAAAACATCAATTGAAATCCTAATATTGTATTACTAAAACATGAATTATAAAGAAATTTTTGTTATCACACCTCTATTAAGTTATAACCTCCTTATAGTAATAAAATTAATTAATCTCATCATTATGACTATATATATAAACAAAATTATTAAAAAATAATCAGCACAAGTTAGCAAGACCTGGCAAGAAAATGACCAACTTCATCTTTGTCGTCTTATTCTAATAAATTATGGAAAATGTTACACTCACAACCTCTTCTCATAAATTTCTTTTACAACTCCGACGTGACAGTTTGTAATTGGTTTATTCGTAATGGGTCATATTTGATAAATTATAGTTAATCAATTGTAAGCTATCACGTCGGGATTGTAAAAGAAAGTTTATGAGAAGAGATTGTGAATGTAATTACTTGTAAATTATTGATGCCCAGTGATCATGTAAGAAAATGCTTTTACAAACCATGAAATACGTTTTTGTCAATGATAAGAATATTTACCTGGAAACTTTACACGAGTGAGCATGTAAGAAAATGCTTTTACAAACCATGAAACACGTCTTGGTCATTATAAGAATATTTACTTGGAAACTTTACAAGAAACGCGTTTGAATCCACCCAGAAAGCATTATTAAGCTAGAATCAAGTGCTTCTTCCTTCCTTTAATCTGGTTTGATAATAATCAACTGGACCCTCTACCCGAGAAAATTTTGTACAAGATTTTGCTTTAGTATTGATCGACAAAGGCAGAGGTTAATCACCTTATGAATTTTGCTTTAACTTTTTATAGTCCTTTACTTTTTTTTTTTTTTTTTTTTTAATCAACTCATGAATTTTAAACATAGATTTTTTACTGGAATTCCAATAAACTTTTGACGAAGAGGGTTAATTTTTGCATTAATTGAGGTGATGATACATTAATGGAGTACAAATGTTTAGATCATAGCCATCTATTCTTTACAATTTTGAAATTCAATTTTTGTATTTTCATACTATCATCCTCAGAATTATTTATTTTTTCTTATTATCTAATTATAGCAATGTCCATTAAAACAATGAATTAAAATCCTAATACATTCTACTAAAATGTGAATTATAAAATAAAATAAGAAATCAAAACAATAATTTATATAAGTACACCTCTAATAATAATAATAATAATAATAATAATCAGCACAAGTTAGCAAGACCTAGCAAGAAAATGACCAACTTCATCTTTGTCATCTTATTCTAATAAATTATGAAAAATGTTACACTCACAACCTCTTCTCACAAACTTCTCTCATAATTTCGACGTGACAGTTCGTAATTAGTCAACTCGTAATAGGTCTCGTCTGGGTTCCACTTAATAAATTATAGTTGATCAATTGTAAGCTATTACATCAGGATTGTGAGAGAAAGTTTATGAGAATAGATTATGGGTGTAATTACTTGTAAATTATTGATGCCCTAGTGATCATATAAGAAAATGCTTTTACCAACCATGAAACACATTTTGGTCAATTAGAAAAATATTTACTTGGAAACTTTACATGAAACGCGTTTGAATCCAGCTAGAAAGCATTATTAAGCTAGACTCAAGTGCTTCTTCCTTCCTTGAATCTGGTTTGATAATAATCAACTGGACCCTCCACCCGAGAAAATTTTATACAAGATTTTGCTTTAGTATTAATCGACAAAGGCAGAGGTTAATCAACTTTTAAATTTTGCTTTAACTTTTTATAGTGCCCTTTACTTTTTTTTTTTTTAATCAACTCATGAATTTTAAACATAGATTTTTTTAGGAATTCTAATAAACTTTTGACGAAGAGGGTTGATTTTTGCATTGATTGAGGTGATGATGCATTAATGGAGTACAAATGTTTAGATCGTAGCCATCTATTCTTTACAATTTTGAAATTCAAGTTCGGTGATATCAATCATGGGCTAAATCCGTGTTTACGTAAACTGATTGAAACGTGGAAAATAGTCAGTTACTCCAAATTGCATCAAACTTTGAGAAAATCAAATGGATCACATGGTGCCACGTCATCTGCAAACATTTAGAATGAATGGACAAAAAAATGGGTTATATAATGTAATGAAAATAAAAGAACTTCGGAAAAAAAAAAAAATTATAGAATCTGTGTAATATTTTGTTAATTGATAGTAGAATCTAGGATGGATGGGATCCTCATTGCAACATCATATTTAGAAAATAGAGTTGATAATGATCCAATTCAATGGAATTACCTTACTGTACCTTAAGGGAAGCGTATTTTTAGCCCCCATCAAGTTGATCAATATCCTCCATCAAAATTGACCACTTTTTCCTAATTTAAAACTTAATTAGGGTTTTGTTTACACCATTTTTCCATAATTTCTTGATTAGGTTTTTTTGTTTATACCACTTTTTTCCAATTTTAAATTTGAAACTTATTTCTTCATATTCATATTCATCCCATTGTGTGATTACTTTCTCCATAATATCAGTAATATATTTTCATCAAACAACGAATGTTTTAAATAAAAAATTATATGCATTTCAATGATTCAGGAAAATTAGGTTATAGGCATTTTGTAATTACCTTTTATATATATTGTTGAGAAGACCAAAGAAATAATGTTTGATTGTGAGCAATAATTTTGTTTTGATATGACTAGTCAAAAAGGCCGGAGCATAACGGTCCCTCCACTTGAGAAAATGTGCTACAGTGCTCAGGCTCCTCACCTAACACAACCACTATCTTCGTGAGTCCCACCCCCAAATTAATCTGAAACCAAATCTATGTCTCGCTTTAAAAAAGGGATGGGGACAAACTTGCACAATTTAATAAAAAATATATATAATTTGTTTTATTGCTAATGTGAATGATAGACTTTTGGACAACTTTATGGAAATTTAATGGGGAAAAAAAAAATTATAAATTGTGCGTGTTTCTTTCTCTTTACAGGTTCCTTATTTGTGCATGATTGTTTGTTTTATTGATTCAAAACACTCTCTAATTCTTTCAAGGATGTCGATTTTCTCTTTATCTTGTTCTAGTATTCTTTAACTTGGAAGTAAATAAAAACTTGGAAGTAAAATTTATGTAAGATACATGATATAGTGCATGACATTGTTCAATTTCTTACAAAGAATAAATGTTTTGCAATAGAAGTTGAGAGTGGTGCAATTCATCAATCGGAAATTTCTTATGAAAGGGTTCGACATTTATACGCAAGAAGTAGTAGTCCAGTTCCTTACTCTAATTTTAATCTTAAAAAATTACATAGTTTTGTGGTTGAAAACGGAAGCTTATTTAGATAGTTTGAGCAATTAACATGTATGAGGACATTAAATTTGAGTGGCTATTTTAGTGAAATTCCAAAAGGAATAAAATATTTAGTGCATTTGAGTTACCTTAACTTGAAGGATAATGGAGCCAAAGAAAAATTGCCAAATTATATTCTTTAAGGTATAGTTAACAAGTCAAATTATGTTACCAAATTATATTCTTTTTTTCTGCATTTGGACAAGGGAAATAATATCAGAATAATTGATCGTTGTCCAAAGTTTTGATCATACATAATTAAGTTGGTTAGGTAGCTAGACAACCCCCCATAAGTTTAAAACAACGTTCCTAACCTCCCCTCATATTTCAAATATTCTCTCAAAACTCTCCTCTCCAATCTCCATAGACATAGGAGATATTATTTCAAACTTCAAGGGTTTGCATGTAATTAACCATGTGATACTGATACATGACATGCATGTATTTGGGATACATACATAGACATAGATGGAGAGGTGGATGAAGTTTGAAAGGGATTTGGCTTTGGGAATCTTGAAATGAAGCCACCAGACCTGGAGGGTCGTTGTTGGGACCACTCCACTTCACGAACACATGGCGCCGTGTTGGATTATTGAGAATTGATTAGGCCAAGGCAAAGTTGGTGTCTTTGGGGGCATTCTGTTGATAATTGAAGGCTGAGGACAACAGAGAAAAGTGATTTTGAAGAGAAAACAGGGCCCTCATGTCTCTGGGGTGACATCAAAATAAATATTTTGATAATATTTTATTAAAAATACGCGTTAAAACAAACGGTGTGGTCAGCTTTTTCCAAAATAATTGAACGGTGATGATTCATTGGAACACAACACAATAAAAATCAAATGAAAGGGTAGAATTTTCACAACACAATTGAACACACCAAATATTTCAATATTTACCATCTTTGATCACGTAAGAGTTAAGGTTTAAAAATTAAAACAAAAATATAAAATGTTTTTTATTTAATACCCTTTTATTCCAGTTTCAAATTTAAATTTTACTTCTTCAGAGTTAGATTTATCTCATTATGTGATTACTTTCTCCACAATATTAATTGCAAGAATCTAAGCAAGAAGGGACAAAAGAGACAAACTATATTGTCGAAGAATACCAATAAACAAGAAAAAAGAAGAAGACTCAATTGAATCTGTACCTTGTATTGTATTTGATCGTATTATAATGATTTATTTATACAAGTGAGAAATAACAAATTAAGGAAATTTGATCAAGGTTGTAATTACATGAAATCATAATAAAAATCAATTATTGATGTTTTAGCTGATTATCTGTGATTGGCATGATTTCAACTTAACAATCAACACATATTGCATCATTAGTGATATATTTTCATCAAACAAAGAATTATTTGAATTAAAAAAAAAAAGGTTTCAATGACTTAGAAAAATTAGATTTAGGGTTTATGTAAGAAATTAAGTTTAAAAATTAAAACAAGGTTATAAAATAGAGACTACGTGTATTTATAAATAATTATGTCATTATTTAGGGTTTAACTTGTCAAATGAAAACTACATTTAACAGTGGGGGGTTACGTTCAATTTGATGGGGGCTTAAATGATTTTCCCTTTATATATATTTTGTAGCGGAGACCAATGGAATAATTTTTTGTTGAGAGCAATAATTTTTTGAATAATACTTTGGGTACTAATGGATGGGTACTAATTTGTGTACTAACTAAAGCATAGTATCCGTACTATGCGCATAGTACGGGTACTATGCTTTAGTTAGTACACAGATTAGTACCCATCCATTAGTACCCATAACATCACTCTAATTTTTTGTTGATATTACTAGTCAATATGGCTGGAGCATAACTTTCCACGTTTCCACGTGAGTGGCCATTAATTTTCTCATCTGCAATAAAGTGGGCTGAGGCTCAGTCCGTGTTGACGTAATCTTAATAATTGAAGCGTCAGATTCTGTAGTCTTCTTTTGTCTATAAAAAACAAATGGAAGGCTGGAATTTTCACAACACAATTAAACACCCCAAGTATTTCAACATCTTAAGGCAATTACCATCTTTTGACTATGGCTGAATCACTTGTCTCCACCATCCTGGGTCAATTGGCTTCACTAGCCACTGAAGAGGTGAAACTTCTTGCTTCTGCTGACAAAGCAGTGGGAAAGCTCACCAGCAATTTCCGAGCTGTCCAAGCTGTGCTTGAAGATGCCGAGAGCAGACAAATGAAGGAGAAGAGTGTGGGAGATTGGTTAGATAAGCTCAAAGACGTTTCATATGATATCGACGATGTGTTGGATGAGTGGATCACTGCATGTAGAAAATTACAAATGAAGGAAGCTGAAAATGCTTCTAAGCTTTGGAAAAAGGTATGTTCTTGCATCTCATCTAATTGCTTTTGTTGCAAGAAAGTTTTCCTACGTCATGAAATTGCTATCAAGATAAAAGACCTAAATGAAAGACTTGGTGATATTGCCAAGGAAAAGGACGGTTTCAATTTTAGCTTGACAACGGGCACTAGACAACTAGAGCACGAAGTAACTACCTCTCTTATTAATTTACGGGAGGTCTATGGAAGAGATCAGGATAGAAATACATTAAAAAACTACTTGTTAGCTGAGAGTAGTCAAGAATCAATCATCTCCACCATTTCTATCATAGGGATGGGAGGGATTGGAAAAACAACTCTAGCTCGATTAGCTTTTAATGATGATGAGGTCAAAACCCATTTTGATAAAAAAATTTGGGTGTGCGTCTCTGATCCTTTCGATGAAATTAGGATTGCCAAAGCAATTCTTGAATCTCTTTTAGGTGGAAAAAAAGATGCAGATGAATTAGAAACTGTGTTAAATGAGATACGAGAATTTATTAAGGAGAAGAAAATTCTTCTTGTTTTAGATGATGTGTGGCTTGAGGATTTTAGGAAATGGGAACAAGTTCCCATTTCCTAAAATTACAAATATGGGATAAGTTTATAGTCCACCTTTATGCTTTATTTATTGTTGCTTTTTAATAATAGTTGTGAGGTGATAGCCCTTGGTTGGTCTGTCATGGTTTCTCATTTACATCCGAATTAATGGTGGATGATATTGGTCCACTCCTGCAGCAAGAAGAAAGATTCGAAAAAGTTTCCCATCCTACCATTCACAAGGAGATATGGCTGCTCATCATCATTTGCTGGTTAATGCGGTGCAATTCTAGATGTTATTTTGTTATTCTCAGGACAATCGTCAACATAATTGTCCCCTTGTAATTTCTTGGGATAGCTAAGAGTGCCAAAACCTTTAATTTTAGGTAGGATAATTTTAAATTAGACTTGGGTGATGATAATACTAAATTAGCTGGGTCAAATTTCTTTTATTAAATTTTTAGCTATTGTTTCACAGGTGACCAAATTGAGTAGTGGGGAACATAAAAAAGAAATTTAGGCAGAAAAATAGATATCCCTGAAAACTTTTTTATGTTCTAAATTTAAAAGCATTACGTAGGATTAACGCATAGTTTACTGTGAAATATTATATTAGGTCAATATTTCCAAATCCTTTCTTAGGGAAGAAACAAATATTTGGGCCTTCCAAGGGACATGCAACCGTTCTTATCTTTTAGGAAGTTGAGCTCGAAATTAAATCTTCATTTAATTAAGTATTTAACTATATTTTAGTGCTTTTTAAAGTAGGCCAGTACCGGCACATGGTTTAACATTATCAAAATTTGAAAGTCTAAAAGAAGGAAGAGTGAAAGAGAAATGCAGTTTCTAGGCTATCAAATATCTTATTCTAGGTGTCCGTTAACTCAATCTTCTCTTTCACTTGAACCACCACCACCACTACAAGGTCCGTCATCGTTGTTTTGCAATGCTACAAAAACTCTCCAGTTTTGAATTTGAATTGAAGAGAGGTTTTTTTTTTTTTTTTTTTCTCATTTTTTCGAACAATAATAACAATCACACAATGTAAAAACGAATAAAATTTATTATGTAAATGAATGAAATCAACATGATTATAAAATAATAAATTTATTATTATTATTTCTTATCAAATGTCATTGTTACCCTTAACAAAAAATCTAACCATCTCTAGTAACATATTATCCGTTAAGTGTCTTTTTTTACTTTAATTTCTTATCCTTCGATTGATAATATTCTTTTTATTTTTACTATAAATATGTCTAACAAGTAACAAGTCATCCTTCTTAAAGCAAATTATATTCCATTTTCTTTGCAAGTAGAAATTTATACTATTTGTCTGTAGAAGTCAAAATCTAAAACAACGCTAACAAAATAGGTAATTTGTTAAATAAAAGTTTACTAGTTTTNGGGTGGAGAAGAATTGTGTGAGTCGGTCTCGTGTCGAACCAAAACCGTAACGGCAACATTTTTATTATAAAGTCTTTATTTGTTTTAATTTCACTATTTCATTATTTGCATTTAGTCTATTTAGTTTCATTAATCCATTGTCAATTTCATTTTCGCTACTTAAAATACGTTAGGTTGTTAGTCTTGCTCCCTGTGGATTCGATCATGCTTACCGCTACTACAGTATTTAGGTTTAAAATTTTGTGACCGTGACGACCGGTCTAACATTAAGTGTCTTTTTTTCTTATAATTTCAAATCCCTCGATTGATAATATTTCTTTTATTTTTACTATAAATATGTGTAACAAGTAACAAGTCATCCTTCTTAATTTAAAGCAAATTATATTTCCATTTTCTTTGCAAGTAGAAATTTATACTATTTGTCCGTAGAAGTCAAAATCTAAAACAACGCTAACAAAATAGGTAACTTGTTAAATAAAAGTTTACTAGTTTTAAAATATATTATAGTTGATCTATCAAAAACAGTCAATTAGATTTTTTTTTTTTTTTTTTTTTTAAATGCCTTGGTAAATTGTGTTTGGCTTGTGAATTTTGAGCCAACAATTAAACTTTTGTCTGTACGTTAATGTTTAGTAACTATGGCTGAATGATGACTAGACTTGATATTTTGTTTGTTGTTAATAAACTATGACTTAGTTTGAGATTATTGTATCTTGTCTCATAATGGTTTATGCATCACCTTAGAAATAATCAGTTTTAGAAAAAAAAATTGATATCTTTGTTTCTCTTAATTTTAAAATTACTTTTATTTTATGGAGGGAAATATAAGCCATGTAAAAATACAAAATAAGTATATTTTAAATAATTTTTATTTCATTATTAATAGATATTAAAACTGAAGTCTTTAAATAAATAAATTGGTTAATAGTGACAAGTTTCTTAAGTTAAAGACTAATAATGTTTGATAATACAACATAGTTGAAGATTTATGTTCAAGACTCCAGCTAAGCCTCTGTAAACTCTGTAGCTTAACTAAGGAAGTTTAATTCAGCCCACAGAGGATGGGGATGGAAAACACACCCCAAATTACATTGGCGCCAAGATGGGGATTGCTATTCCCTGCCCGCCCCATCTCCAATCCCCGAAGGCGAAAGTATTAATTTATAAAATAATTTCTTTTAATTTTGTATTAAAAATATTATTTAAAGAGTCATACTCCAACATCACAATTTATGGGGAAAAAAAAAAATTAAGAATTTCGGTGTAACAGCAATCGTCATTCTAATATTGTACTAAAAACAATCGTTGAATTATGATTAAAAAATTTATCATTATAATATTGTACATTTAGTTAAAAATTAATTATCATAAACATCAATTATATACTTAAGTTGAAAAATAAAATAAAAAAATAATTATCAATTTTTAATATTAAATAAAATACAGTTCCGAAATTATAAGATATTAAAATAAAATAAATAAATTTTTTTATTTTTTATTATTTGGGGATAAGGTCTTCACAAGGATTTCCATCCCATCCAATATTGGTTAATTCAAGGATTGAGTTGTTTTGCAACTACTACCAACTTGATAAAAGTATGTATATATATATATATGAGTAATGTTATGGGTACTAATGGATGAGCACTAATATGTGTACTAACTAAAGCATAGTACCCGTACTATGCGCATAGTACGGGTACTATGCTTTAGTTAGTACACATATTAGTACTCATCCATTAGTACCCAAAGTATTATTCATATATATATATATAATTAATGTTCAGGAACCCATGAAGCTTTTCGTCCAAATGTATATTTTAATAAAAGTTGATAGAAATGCTAAATGATTTCTCAAGTAGATCCAACCCTTTACAATTAAGGCTAATGAATAGAACAAGCTTGTCTAAATTAATCAATCAGGTGTCTAACAAAATTAAAAGCAAATTGGCATCTGACAGAATTTTAGATAAAAATATGCACACATTGAAAGAATAGATTCTTCAATTAAAAAAATGCAGACTATATTTTTAATCAACAGAGCCAGCTCCAAATGCCACTCAGCAATTATTAATTTTCTAATCCATCTTCAATGTATATATATATAATCAGTCCTTGAAAGAATAGTCCCCCCTTTATTAACGTGCTTTTGTTTTTCTTTATAATAGAGCTCCCTTGTGCCATCGAGATTCGCCAAAGAACTTGCTTTTAGCCTAGAATTCCATAACCCGTGAAGCTTTCCATCCAAATATTTAATAGTTCAAGAAAGGGTTTACAGTAATTTACTCAAGGTTCAAAGAGGGGTCTTGGATACTAACTCATGCATCCAAAAAATTGATTACTTTACCATAATATATTTTGTATAACTAGATATTCTTTTCAGTTTTATTTNTGGGTACTAATGGATGAGTACTAATATGTGTACTAACTAAAGCATAGTACCTGTACTATGAGCATAGTACGGGTACTATACTTTAGTTAGTACACATATTAGTACTCATCCATTAGTACCCAAAGTATTATTCTTTGTTGAATTAGTAACGGATTACAAATTTTGATGTTGGGCTAAAGCCGAACCTCTCTATTCATTTGTGCGAATAGTACGGGTACTATGCTTTAGTTAGTACACATATTAGTACTCATCCATTAGTACCCATAGCATCACTCTTCAACAAAAAAAAAATAGAAATCGATCCATTCCCACTGTATTGACTAAATTCAAAAATCATTATATTTCTACAACCTTATTCCTATTGAGTAAGACTAGTCTTATAAAATTTGAACCATACTATACTTACTCACCATCTTACTAACCATCTTACTATCCTTTGTAAATATAACGTATAGTACTGGTACTATACGCATAGTATGGGTACCATATAAAATTTTAACAAAGGTTGTATGACAGTTAGTACAAGTGGTGAGTAAGCATAGTGTTTTTCATAAAATTTATATACAAAATCTAATATAAAAGTGACGTGACACAATATGATTGAAAAAGTGAAAATATAAAATTATTCATTAAATAAAGAAAAATTATATATCAATTAAAGCTTTAAAAGTAATATTACCTCACTTTATATATTTAACTTTGTTTACAAATTTGTAGGAGTGAATTACTCTTTCGAGAATTATAGGGGCATATTAACATGACTCTTTCTCATACTCATACTCATAATCACCCATTTAAGCTAATGAGACTTAAGGGCTAGTTAGGATTACTATAGATTTAAGTTTTAATTATTTTTTCCCCAATTTGGAAAATAATTTTGAATGTGTTTGGTAAATGATACTTTTATAATTGTTGTGACTTTTGAAATTTTATAATTATGCGTTTGCTAAATTAGATTTTGAAATTATTGTTATATGTACAATGACTAATATATATATATATATATATATATATTTGGTAGGGGTGGTTGACTAGTGATCAACACTGGTCAATAGTATGCATTGAAGCCACAGCCGGTTCCATAGCGACTGGAAACTATCGATCTACTGGAATCTGGTGATTCCATTGGATTTTGACATTTATTTTGACTAATAAAGTCGTCCAAATCATTCTCCACCTCCTACGCCCAAAACAAGCATCGATATCTAATGAAATCACCATATTCCTATATATCATAATATTTTGGTCCTAATGAGATCGATTTTTGCTTCAACGTACCATTGACCATTGTTAACCGACATTGACCACCAGTCAATGGTGTTTGACCAATGTTGGTTGTCGGTCAACAACCATTGACTACCATCAATGGTGGAAGCAACTGGTCCTATTTCAATTATTTTATAAGTTATAAATAAATTATAAAATTATTTATTTAATAAATTAAATGTTAATTTTTGTAATTTGAGGAATTCTATACAAGTATATTTGTCATTTTATTATGCAAAATCAGTTTTAGAAATAATTAGATTTTTAAAAGTTACTCATTTTAGCTTTTGAAATCCTTTTATAAAACTAATTATTTTCTAAACAGCTTGAAACTTAATCAGTTTTAAAAGATGTTTATCAAACAATTTTGTTACAATGGCTTAAAAATTAAGTGATTAAGTCTTAAACTACAACATTCCTAAATGCACTAAGCAGTTTATTTATTGACAATCTTTGACTATCAAAGTGATTTTTCCAATTTATTTATTGACGGCCTTTGACTATCACGAGTCACGATGTCTTTGAAAAATAGAGAATCATAGGACTAAGCAGCTTCATTAGCGCAACCGTCCTTTTCTTTTATATGAAGAGCAAACGACATGTTTCCACCCAAAGATTAACGAAGTGGTATTAGGTTCATTTATTCTAAATTCTCATCCTTAAATTAACAGAAAATTATTTAGTATTATAATAAAAAGGGTAAAATAATCGTTGAACCCACTCAATCCCAATCCCAAACCACCACCACAACCACAACCGTCCCACCTCATTCTTCTTCTTCTTCTCCTTTTTTAATTCATCTCTTTCTTCTTCCCTCTTCCTCCTACCACTGTCGCCTCTTCTTTTTCTTCTACCCATTCTTCTTCTTCTTCTCCTCTTTTCCTCCTTCCTTTCTTCTTCCCTCTTCTCCCTTCTCTGAATAGGCTCTGAGGCAGCTGGATGGTGTTGAAAGGTGGCGGTGGCTGGATGGTGACGGTGATAGTGGCTGGGTGGCGGTGAGATCAAGAGTCAATGACAGTATTGTAATAACACCCTATGCATCTGTGTTAGAAGCTAAAGTTCATTAACAGTGTTAATTCAAAGTGGAAATCTGGAATAAATAAAAAAGCTAAGATTCACCAACAATGTTAATTTAAGAGTGAGAATCTGAAATAAATAAAACTAGGGGTGAAAACTTATCATTTCGCTAATCTTTGGGTGGAAACATTTCGTTTGCCCATGTATGAATTGCAGTTGTCATGTTGACAAGTAAGCTCTTGTCTAGTCCGACGGGTTTATTTCATGCAGTTTTTATAAGATTTATTAGTTAAATGCATTTCAATTGTATAAAAATACCAAAATATTTTGTTTAAGAGATTTTTCGTACTCCAATTATAAAAACAGTATCAATTGTTTAAATCTTTTATTATTATTTAAATACATTTTGTTTGTAGTGGTTAATAAACTTCATAATCATTTTATTCAAATGCTTAGAAAAGCTAAAACTGTTTTGTTTAGATCTTATGTGCAGCTAAAACGCGAGGAGACAGGTTATTAATTTCATGGCTATTGATAGTAGGCTATTGCACACTCAATTTGTTCAATTGGGAAATATTAAATTAACCGTTTTATTTATTTCATTAACTTCTTCCAACTTTGACTATTAGCATCGACACAGTATTTACAAAGTAAAAAGAAACTTTGTATTTTCAAGAGTGAGGCTAGAGTCTAGACCAACTTTTCGTAGTCTCCTCTCTCGCTTCAGACGGATTGTATTAGTTAGGGGGAAATGCTTCTCCTTCTTTCTAAAGAAGAGAGAATGCTGTGTAAAATTTCATTAACTTTCGTATATCTCCACTTATTTCTCCTACTTTCTTAAAGGACAGAAGAAAGAAGATAGGACTAACGGTAGGTCTAATTATCAGAGCATTCATTGTGATTATCGTGGTCTTATGTTTTATTTGGTTCATTTTAAGATGGAAGAAGAAGCAAAAGGATGAGAACGATCATGTTCTTGATGAGTTATTTCGAAATGAATTATCCGAAAATGAAATCGGACCAAGAAAGTTTTCTAATGGCGAATTGGCTAGTGCAACAAATAACTTTGGGGAGGAAGAAAAGCTTGACGAGGGTGGATTTGGAGCAGTTTATAGAGGCTTCTTGAGAAACTTGAATATCTATGTTGTGGTGAACAAGATTTCAAGGCGCTATAAACAAGGAATAAAGGAATGTGCAACAGAAACTAAAATCTTTAGTAGATTGAGACACAAAAATACAGTCGAGCTTATCGGTTGGTCCCACAAGAAAGAACTAATACTGGTTTATAAGTTCATGTCTAATGGAAGCCTGGATTCGCATCTTTTCAAAGGGAAAAGCTTATTGACACGGACGAAGAGATACAAAATTATACAAGGTTTTGGCTTCATTATTACTGTTTCTACACGAAGAAAGGGATCAAAGTGTTTTGCATAGGGATATTTATGTTAGGGAAAAAAATGTCACACAATATAAAGAAATAGAAATTAGAGAATTAAGAACACAGTCTTACAACACAAGAATTAAGTGGAAACTCCAAAACTGAAGAAAAACCACTCCCGTTTGCCAAAGACAACCCGAGAAAATTCACTATGTGAAAAGGATTACAATCACTTACACTCTCAATAAACTTTCTCTCACCCAAAAACAAAAAGAATAATTTCACACAAAAGAATAATTACACCCAAGAGAATTTCCCACACAAATTCTCTAACTCAAAGCTTAACATGAAACTTCTAATTTTCCTCTCCTTTGGATACTCTACTCTTTTTCTTTTGGGATACCTAAAACCCTAACCAATGCTCCCAATTTATAGCCTTCAAGAGCGAATCATAGCCACATTTCACTTGGTTAAATCTTCACTACTTATTTAAAGTATTTGGGTCAACTCACTTCTTGGGCCATACTTGGGCTTTGAGAATGGGTCTAATCCAACAATATTTTAATTACCGAACATGTGCAATTTGCACAACAATCTCCACCTTGGCGAAACAAAACTAATTGTCATAGTTTTCGCTACACAACATCGTCTTCGCAAACAGTCATAATTCTCATTGTAGAAAATTATCATACTCTACCATAAAAAAGTACACATACTTAGAATCAACCAATCTAAGATTTTACCTTGGCACATGTCGAACAAACTTGTTAAAAAATTATGGTGCAACTTCCACGTTGGCTTTCCAGGAAGTTCATTAGCCATCGACACCAATTTCACCACACACCTTGCATCAATGCCAACCAATGCCCATGTGCAAAACCCTCTAGTACTGACACGTCCTCTTCCATGGCAACTTTGGAGACTAGTGGCATGCCATGAGAATGTACATGTTTTTTAGAGAAAGTTGTCTACCTCACTAAAGGTAGACACACTATTAGCTTCACCATCAGTTTTTGACCTTGAGTTGTTTGCCGAATTAGCTTCACCTTTTGAAATATTTCTTTTAAGGTGTCCTGATTGTCCACACCCCCAACAAACCAATTTCTTGTTCATGAAGTTCTTCTTCTTCCAATTTTTGGCTACCACCAATGCCGAGTTTTCAGGTGGAACACTATATCCACCATTTAGCCTCTTTTCTTTAGAGAAAAGTTTGTCGGTGACTTTTGAGAACGCAATCTTCCCCTTCCCATGAATCAAAATGGGTTTCATGTGTTCGTAAGAAGGTGGAAGAGACCAGATAAGCCTTAATGTTATATCCTTGTCATATATCTTCACCCCAATGGGACGATACCATTTAAGACACTCAGATGGTTAGAGATGGTTGTGCCTTCATTCATACGTAGAGTATGAAACTACTCCTTGAGATACACCCAATTAGAGACACCTTTTGCTTGGTACATTCCTTCAAGCTTCTCCCAAAGTTCCTTGGCGATTGAAATTCCTTGCACATTAGCAAGAACACTCATAGAAAAAGACAAGCAGATCACACTTACAGCTTTCAAATCAAATTCTTCACAATAGTCATCGCTCATACAAAATTTTAAACCTTCTTTGCTAGTATCAGAGGTTGGTTGCCCCTTCAACGCTTTGTGTAACCTAGATTGAATCATTACATCCTTGACTTGTACTTGCCACAAGCCAAAGTTGATTCTCCCATTGAATTTATCTACATCAAATTTTATGTTCGACATTTTTGCTTCAAGAATCTTGCTCTGATACCACTTGTTAGGAGATCACGCAATGGAAAACATACATTCGAGATTAATAACATAAGAATAAAATCACATCAGATGAAGAAACACGATATTTGCGTAGTTCAAAATAACCCGTCTATATCTACAGATGAGAGAAATCCATTATAGTTTCATGAACACGATATTAAAATTGAGGAGAGATTTTAAAATTGCCATTGACTTTTACTCTTAGGTATAATCTTGAATTTCTCATTCATATGTTCTTGGTCCAAGTATGGATTATGAAATGATTTTCATATGAACAAGATTTATTAACAGACTTTCAAAACAAAAGGTTATAAAAATTGGATTTTTTTTTGCTTAGCAACTGTTAATCGTTGTTTCACATTTGTCCTATCTTATTTCTTATGCACATTTTCTTTTCTTTTTGAAGTATTCTTTTTACTTAAAGTTTATATAACTGTTGCAAACATTTTGTACTAATTCATCCTATTCTATTTTCTCTATTCTGTTTTGTACTAAGCAACCACTTTTTGGTTAAAGTGATATTTGATATGATGGCAATAATCATGGCATATATTTAACATTGAACATTTGGTTCTCATAAGCTTTCCTTGTATGTGATTTTTTTTTTTAAACACAAATAAAATCTAGAAGTGGGCTATCATCAGAACTACTTATGTTGGAATTCACCATTATCATTCATGTCCCATTGTTTCTTTGCAGTTTATAGATGTAGGAACCATGGTCTCTCCAACTGCTTATGCACGACATATTTTGTAGTATCTCTTTTTTTATCAACTCCTTTTAGATGCAATGCAAGCACAATGTGTTTATCCAAATTGGCCAACAACCTTCTACATGCAGTCAGTTGTAATTGCCAAATTAAACATACACACAGATGTCACTGACATGTTGAATGAAGGAGTTGCACTAAAGGAAAAGAAACAAAAAAATGTATGGGTACTCTCAGTGTCAGTCAGACCACACATTATTTGTGAAGCACTCCTCTGATAGGAAATTGACTGTTATTATTGTATATGTGGACGATATTATTTTAACATATGATCATGAGGAAGAACTCTATAAGATTAAACAATTCCTTGCAAAGGAGATTGAAATCAAGGATCTCGGGAACCTCAAATATTTTCTCGGAATGGAGATTGCACGTTCAAAGAAAGGTATAGCAATCTCACAACGTAAACATGTTATGGATTTACTGAATAAAATGGGAATGCTAGGATGTAAGCCTGCAGAAACTCTTATGGACTCAACTATCAAACTTGTTAACAACGATAATAATGCACCAGTTGATAAAGGAAGGTATCAACACCTTGTAGGGAAGCTCATATATCTATCTCATACAAGGCCAGGCATAGGTTTCTCTGTAAGTATGGTAAGTAAATTCATGAACAATCCTACTGAGAGTCACATGATAGTTGTCTATAGAATATTGAAATACCTCAAAATGACAAGGGTCTTTTCTTCCAAAGACCAATCAAGAGGAATATTGAGATATTTTCATATGCAAACTAGGCAGGTTCAATGATAAATCGCAGATCAACATCAGGATATTTTTCCTATGTGTGGGGAAACTTGGTGACTTGGAGAAGCAAGAAGCAATCTACTGTAGCCCGTAATAGTGTAAAAGAAGAATTCCGAGCTATGGCACAAGGAATTTGTGAAGGAATTTGGTTACAAAGATTATTGTCAAAATTAAAGGTTCCCTTGGAGCATCCTATGGAATTATATTGTGACAATCAAGCCGCCATCAGTATAGTCAATAATTCAGTTCATCATGATCGAACTAAGCATGTGGAGATAGACTAACATTTTATCAAAGAAATGATTGAAAAAAAAAAAAAGAATTTTTAAGGTTAGCTAGACTCCGACAACTAGTCAAACTGCAGATATTCTCATAAAAGCTCTTGCTCGAGCCAACTTTGAAGACTTTGAAGAGAAACTTAGTATGATCAACATCTATACATCGGCTTGAGGGGGAGTGTTGAAAATCAAGTCGTTGATTGTGTTTATTTGGTTCTTTTGTTTCCTTGTTATGTATTAGCTCGTGTATCTTGTTTTTTAAGAGTTTTTGTTATTTTAGGAGTTTTTTATTTCTTAATTATTCTTTTCCTTTTACAAGAAAATTGAATTCTTAACTGCTAAATCATCTTGATTTATTTTTATGATTTCCTTTAAGAAAGATTCATTTATGGAATTGTCTCACCATTGTAACCTATTTATTTTTATCTTCTTTATTCAATAATAAAGAGAAATTACAGAAGAAACTGAGTCTTTGTTCTTTCATTCTTTATTTTCTTCAGTTATCGTAATAAGTCAATACACCAGTACCTACCATATTGAGGCTTGCCCAAGTCTGTATAACGTCTGAGCGGGAAACTATAACTATCTTCTCAACTAAAAGTGACATGTAGTGAGAGACACTTGTAGTGCATGTGACATTTTTCCCCTGGATGATTTTTATAGGCTTTTAGATGTGCATGTAAATATATTGAGTTGAGAACAAACAAATAATCAAAGACTAGTCTTATCTTCTTTCTCTTTGGTGAAAACTTGAGATATACTATATCAGTTTTTGATATGACTGACGTATAAAAATGGCAACACGAATTAGGGGGGTGTGAGAAATAGTCCAAAAATCAAACTGAAACCGAATCGAAAATTTGATTTTTTTGCAAACCGGTTCGGTTTTCAGTTTGTGAAAATTTAAAAACCAGAAAACCGGTGCGATTTTCGGTTTGAGAGGTTTCCCAAACCGGTTTTACCCTATGTAATACTGATTATAATAGGTATATAAAGAAAAATTGTTTTAATTTTTTGGCCTTTTTGCAATATCTCTGCCTCCACTCTCCAGACTCCATCTTTGTTAGCGCCACTCACCACCAAACGCAAACTCCAACCCCATCCATCTGTCTCATCAGCATTTCTCATCACTGACAGCAACAACCTCCAGTGACCACCACAACCACCCAACGATGATCACAACTGCAATTCCTTAGACCACGAACAACGACGACAATCGACCACAGTAGCACGACTCTAGTTTCCACCACCAATTCAGATCTTCAATCCTTAGTTGCTCGCCTGATCCATGAATAATAGTCCACCACCAATTCAGCAAGGTAATGCATCTTCTAATTTTGTTGATTTGTCTCTACATACATACATATATAAGCACAAATCTACATAGACTTACTGTTAATAGAAGAGCTCTAAGCTTTATGTCCGAGTTCTATGCTTGTGCCTGAAAAATTTCTTGCTTATGTTTATACAAAGCTTGGATATATGCATTTGGTGTTAACAGGTCCCCTTCAATATGGGTTCTGAATTGTTAATTGGATTTTTGTGATTCGAGTTCCTAAATCAATAATTGGATATATGCATTTAGTGTTAATGATGTTTACTTATTTGGTGTTTCTGGGCAGTGTTGAACCGAGGAAGGGAAAACCAATGAAATGAACATAAAAAATTAGCTTTTAAAATCAACCTTTTAGATGGCTTTATTGTATAGTTTTCCTACCAAAACTTGTTTAGTGTAGATGTTAATTTATTTCTTCTTAGACAGTGAATGCAATTAGTTATCAAATCTTGAAAGTGAAGTAATTCCATTAACTCTGCTGCAAATAAATCCATTTTGCATCAGGGTTTGGTTTTATTATTAATTGATCTCTTTAATTTGAAGATTATATATATATATATATATTCTTCCATTTATGAAATTTTAAGCAACGTCTTTATAATTTACGTAACAAAATTTTCTTTTTTATTTGTAGTCATTGTCAATAAATAAAAGAATATGATTTACATGGATGTCTTACTTAATGCATATTTTTATTTGATGGAATTGTAAATGTCCTCGACTGCTGACAATACTCATGAGACTTTAAGTGACATACGAACTCTCGGTTTGACACCAACAAGTCCAACTCCAACTCCAACTCCAAATTCCATTTCACCACTAGCACCTTTAGCCCTCAAACGTGCAAGGGATACAAGTAATAGGAAGAATACTTCTCAAATGTGAGATCACTTTCTTAAGAACAATTGTGAGAATAAGGATGATTTGACTGCGACATGGAGTTATTGTGGGAGTGCTCTAGCGTGTCTGAGTAAGAGTGGTATGATTTGTCTATGTAACCACTTAAATAGATGCAAAAAGTATCCTTCAAATGTGGCGGACAAGAGGCAGGAGACCCTAATTTTTCAACAAGGATCATGTGATCTCTCAAATGGCACTGCCTTCTCCGCACAATCTTCATTGGTGTCATGGAAATATGATCCATATCTGATTAGAGAGGCTATAGCAAAAATGGTCATTGTTGATGAGTTACCTTTTAGTGCTGTGGAGCGTGAGGGGTTCCACAAAGTGATGAATGTGACACAACCTAGGTTTCAAGTACCTTGCCAAAAAACTGTGACTAAAGATTACTTCAAAATTTATATTGGAGAATGCTAAAAGTTGAAGAAGTTTTTCAATAAGTTTTCGAACAGAGTTTGTCTCATCACTAATACATGGACAAGCTATTAGAACCTTAATTATATGTGTCTTACTGCACATTTCATCGATGATCATTGGCAGCTACAGAAAAAATTTTTAAATTTTTGTCCAATCACTAATAATAAAGGAACAATGATTGGCAGGCAATTGAGAGCTGTTTCCTTGATTGGGGTATTTATAAGGTATTCACAATCATAGTAGATAATGCTAGTTCGAATGATGTTGGGATAAGCTATCTCAAGACTCGACTAGCAAGTTGGAAGGGAAGTGTATTGGATGGTGATTACACATGAGATGTTGTGCATATATTTTGAGTTTAATTTTGAAAGAAGGGTTAAAGGATATGGATGACTTCATATTTAGAATACGTTCAGTAGAGAGATATGTGAGGTCTTCTCCAACAAGGTTACAAAGATTTAAGGGTGTGTAGAGAAAGAAAAAATCGTAAGTAAAACTCATTTGGTTCTTGATATAGAAACCCAGTGGAACTCTACATACTTGATGTTGGAAGTGGCATTAAAATTTCAGAAAACTTTTGAGTTGTTGGCAATGGTAGATAGTACGTATGCAGATGAGCTTACTAATGGTGATAGGTCATGGGGTTTGCCTATAAGTACTGATTGGGAGTACGCCCGCCACTTGTTACCTTTCTTGAAAGTATTTTATGATGATACTCTACGTGTCTCTAAGTCTCTTTATGTTATTGGTAATGCATACATGTGAGAGATTTTTGGTGTTGGGTTGAAGATTTCAACATGGTGTAAAAGTCATGATCTTGGCTTACATAATATGGATGCATGGATGAAAGTAAAATATGATATTGGTCAAATGTTGATAATATCAACATTATGTTATTCATTGTAGAGGTACTGGATCCTAGGCACAAGTTAGAATAAGTGGACTGGGTAATTAATGAGTCCTATGATGTTGTTGTAGCTGATAAGTTGATGAGAAAAGTGAAGCAAGCTTTGTTGTCTTTATTTGAGCAATACAATTTGCTTATGGTGGATGACAATGCGCAGTCAAGTGAGAAATCGCAAGTTCCAATTGACATTGATGTGCATGATGCAACTGTTGATAATGAGGACTTCATGAGGGTTATGTATAATGAGAAAAAGGCTGCAAAAAAAGCCGTTAAGCATAAAACAGAGTTGGATAAGTATTTAGCGGACAATTGTGAGGATGACAAAGACGAAACTTTTGATATCTTGAAATGGTGGAAGGCTAATTTTCAACAAAATATGTTGTTCTCTCTATGATAGCACAAGATGTATTGGCTATGGTTTTTTCAATGATTGCATTTGAGTCGGCTTTTAGTACGGGGGCTCGTGTATTAGATCCATTTCGTAGCTGCCTTACTATCAAGATGGTGGAGGCTCTTATTTGTACACAAAATTGGATTAGGAATACGTGTGGACCATTGACCATTGAGGAAAGCTTAGAGCAGGGGCGGATCCAGCCCACATGGCCCACCCTTAATTTTTTTAAAAAAAATATTAATATATATAATTTTTGGATTTTGGCCCACCCTAACAAAAATATTAATATGTAATTAATTTTTATTTTGGCCTATCCTAAAAAATTTTTTTGGATTCGCCACTGGCTTGGAGGAATTATCTAAAATTGAGTTGGGTAACTTTTTTTGTTAACTTTCAATTATAATTATATCTTTTCCATCATTATTTACGATTTTAGCTAACTTGTTTGTCCCACTTTGTGTAGAGTTTTCGTCTTCGAGATTGGAAAGTAGTCTAACTCACCTTGATGATTGCAGGGTATTCCAAATTTCCAATATATGAGGTATATTGTCATTGATGATTAAATTGTTTAGGGTTTAGTTGGTTATGTTTATTAAATTTTTTGAACTATTGTTATGCTTATTTGTTGTGAACTGATTTTCAATTAAGATACATTGCATTTGCCTCTGTTAAGGTTAATATTTGGTCTCAGTACAAACAGATAGGCAGGGGAACTGATTATCGTTTTAAATTTTTTGAACTACTTTATGTTGTTAAAAGGAATTTAGAAGGGAGACAAGCTCCACCTATTTTGCAGCACCATGCTAAATTTCAATTTTCTACAACATTGATATTTTTCGGTGGACCATCTTTTGCTTTGAATTTCTATTTTTTGGAGAGTTCCTAACTACAAGTTTATTGCACATGCAGATGCAGATGCATGCCTAAATTTTTGTGCTTATTCGATAGCACTGTAGCAGATTGAAGAAGTTTGGACTTTGGATTGGAGATATGAATTTTGAAGGAAGGTGTTTTAACTTTTAAGATGATTGAAGAAGACTTTTTTATTTGCAAATGTTTTCACTTTTTAATTATGCTAATGTTTTTATTGATGAGTATTGAGTAATGTATAATTGAATACTTTATATTTTTATTTCATATTCTGGATTTAGCATTCGCAAATAGGTAATTTAATGTATTTTTCACACAAAGAATACAACAACAATACCAAAATAAAATAAAAATACAACATGAAATTATATATAAAATAATAAATATCTGAATTTAAGGACTTAAATGTAAAAAATGTAGAATTTAGGAGTGAATTAGAAAGCTGGATAACCGAACCGAATATTCAGTTCGGTTTAAATTTGGTTTATCCCATAAGCTGGTCCGGTTTGGTTTACCTTTTTGCCTAAACCAAATAACCGGTTCGGTTTCTTATTTATCTCATCTGGTTTGGTTAACTGGATTATCCCACCCCTAGCACGAATGGTTCTGCAATTTTCTAATGTTGCCATTCTGGTTATGAAACTTTGTCTGCCTTAAAAGGCCTATCCTAGCTTTGACATGCAGCATCATTTCGGAACCACCAAATAATCAATCAACAGTAAGCTTCATTTATGATCATTTTTATATTGCACATAGATCAAGTAGTCCTCTTTATTAATTTTGCAGCATGCAGAAGTATTATTTCATGAAATAATGTGTTAATTAAGTTATTTTAAGATAATTAATTATGTTTTTCAATTTTTATTTGCCAAATACAAAGTTTGCACGAGTGGCCCTACAGTTTTGTCTATCGTACTGTCCTGCTTAACATGAATGTGGGATCTACTCTACCTGTTCTTGATATGAATGACATATTAAAATGGTACCACGAGCGGCTCTGCAATTCTCTATTGTTGCCATTTTAGCACTGCAGTTTTGTCTCACCCCTCTTAAATAATTCATTAGAATAATACTTTGGGTACTAACGGATGGGTACTAATCTGTGTACTAACTAAAGCATAGTACGGGTACTATACGCATAGTACGGGTACTATACTTTAGTTAGTACATTTATTAGTACCCATCCGTTAGTACCCATAGCATCACTCAATTCATTATGCTTAATATAATTGATAGTAGAAGGGGGACATAGAATCAACTTGTTTTATTTAATTAAGAATACTAGATCTCTTAGTCTTAGCCATGGTTTCAATTCTAGTGTAATTTGATCAGTGTTGTCTCTGTTAGCAATTCTCTATTGTGGCATGCTTATTCCTTGAGTTTATCCTTCATTTATAAACTGCAATTGTAAGGTTTTTTTTACTTTCTTTGTTTATACTTAATCCTATTTAAATCCTTGCCAAAAACAAATAAAAAAAGACCCACAGTAATTTCTAATTATATATATAGTGGTATTGTGAAACACTAGTTTTAGAACAATTATGAATTCAGAAATTTAAGTAAAAATTAAATGGGTAATTTTGTATTTTTAAAAATCAATACATTAATTCTTATTCAAATTCTTACTCCTACTCTTGAGTGAAGTTGTAAAATATCTTAAATAAGTAGAATCAGTATCCTACTGGTATTGGAAATTAATAAATTAACTCTTATTCAAATTTCTATTCCTACCGGTAAAGGAATATCACAAACTTGTTATATATATACGATTATACTTCTTTGACACAACACAAGAAACCATAATTCCCTCCCTGTATCAATTTTCTTGTAATTTCCCATTCAATTCCATGGCAAACCTTTTGAAGAAGACGTTAACTCTGTTACAGAGCAAATTTGAAAAGGGGGAGGGAAAAGACCATAGGGGTGATGAGGAGGAGAAGAGGATTTGCAGCCGCTTTCAGAAGATATATTAGGCAAAATTATCCGCAAATTAAGTTTATGTGATGTTCTTAGTATGAGTAGGACTTGCATGTCCGAGAGATCAACACTGCAAAACAATGTACAAAACATCGTTATCTTCCCATGGATGATGTTACCTTATGAAAGGGAAACCAATTGTATGAGATTCTTTGATTTGTGTGGAGGCTTTCTTTATAAATTCAACCTCCCCAAGAAATTAGGAAGAGTCAATTGGTTTTGTGGATCTTCCAAAGGTTGGCTTATAATTGCTAATGGCCCTCAACGCAATCCGAAGCATTCTCTTCAATCCAATCTCAGGTGTCCAAATTCAACTACCTCCTTTCATGACAATTCCATCTTTTCAAACTTACCTAACTCACTAATCTGAATTGAAAGTTTCACTAGATAGTAATCACTTTTTTATTAAAATCGAATTATCATCGATAGATTCTACAAACGTTATAGTTGCAGGAATTATTTTTCCATATGATAAGTTGGCAATTTGTAGGCCAAAAGACAAGAGTTAGACCATCTAGGATTATGATACTTATTTACGAGACATCTTATTTTCTAATGGAATATTGCATGCTTTGATCTACACAGAATTAGCTTCTCTTGAAACACATCCATTGAGGGTAGGGGATGGGGATGTCTTTCTCAAAATATTATCAGCCCCTTGTCCTGATAGCCAACAATATAATGAAATTGATGAATTCAAACTAGGATTGACATCTGTTAGTGGAGGGCTTGTGTCATATTTGGTGGAGTCCAAAGGTGAAATTTTACTTGTTCAAAAGATGTTTGAACATACAGTTACTCAAATAGACTACAATCTTAATAGTAGTTGTCTATTTATGTATAACTCAACTTGTGGATTTTATGTGTTGAAAATTGGTTATCCTACTATCACATCCATCGAGACAACTAGGTTAAATAACTTGGATGACCAAATATTATTTGTCTCAACACAGTTCATACATTCTAGATAGAAATCTCAACAACTTGGAAGAGAATTGCATTTTCTTTTTGGATGAGAACAGTCATGTTCACAATGAAGATTATGATCCGGGGGAAGATCTTCTATTTTGTGAATCACGCCCCTCTCGCGAATCGGGTATTTTTAACTTTAAAGATAAAAACAAAGTTGAAGAATCCATAGGTTTTATTTCTATAGTTTACATGTATAAGCTTTGTGTCAATATTAACTTGTTGCTCTTTATTCATTAATACAATCTCTATTACAAGTAAAACAATTGTTATGTCATTTTTCTTAATATATAGTTTATAATATTTGGGGTGCTAGTTATTAAATTTATGATCTACTTTATATATATATATATAGTTAAAACATTAAATATCATTAAGAAAATAGAATCATAGAATTTCATCCTAATTCTTAAGAATACAATCTCGATGCACCAATTAACTATAACAGCATATATGACTTCAATTATGAGTCTCATAAAGCTTCATAAAGCTTCTAATTGCAACACAGATTTAATGTGAATGGCCATTTTCTCAACTTTCCTAGAGGTCAAGTATTTCTTAATCTCATCAACAAATTCAAATTGCGACACAGATTTAATGATCTTGTGCTTACGGCAACCTATGCAACAAGAACCATACTATACTTACTCACCATCTTACTAACCATCTTACTATCCTTTGTAAATATAACGCATAGTACTGGTACTATACGCATAGTACGGGTATCATGTAAAATTTTAACAAAGGTTGTATGGCAGTTAGTACAAGTGGTGAGTAAGCATAGTGTTTTTCATGCAACAATATGGTTCTGTATCGCTACAGTACCCTTGGTCAAAACCAACATGGATGGTTTGGACATGGTTTACCATTAGCTTGCCTTCCACATTGAGGATCATCAACGGTTCCTAGTAGAAAGGAGAGCACCAGACACAAAACTGATAGACGATAGTGATGGCATCCTAGTTGCACTCATTTTCTCAAGCCCATGTGTGAGTTTGCTAGTTGGTGCATGAAAATTTCGATACACGATTCGTATAATTATATTCTTCTCGTTCACATGCATTTCGAATTATAATATATAGTTATATACTATATTTTATTGTGTGATTGTTATATGATGAATTTTGATTTTTTTTTTTTTTTCCGAATAGTAATATGGTTGTAAACTTGTAATACATAAATATGCTTCCTAAGGTGCAATCGACCCAAGCCGAGCCAAATATTTGGCTACTCGAGCTCGGCTCAATAGCTACAGTACCAAGTTTGAGCTCGAGACTATAAATGGGTACTCAAGCTCGAGCTCAGTGGATGCTCGATAAGTGCAATTGTCAAACACTAATCAAGCTCGAGCTCTAAGAAAATTAATTTTCTCATCAAATTAAATTTCTACCTTGAGCTCGGTCGATGCTAGATAAGTGCAACTATCAAACGCTAATCGAGCTCAAGCTCGAAGAAAATTAATTTTCTTATTAAATTATATTGAAAATTAATTTTGATTATGTGGGTCTAAACCAAACTTTATAATACCAAGTTGATATTACCAACATTAATTCAATGCGTGGAAATTTGGGAAATGAAAATATGAGATTGATATTCTTGCATTGAATAAACCACTTAGTCAAGTCATGTGTTAGCAATACTATTTATAAAATACAATAAATACGTTTAAATTTAATATCAATTTAATTTTTTTTTTTACTTAAAATTGTGATACTAATAAATAATCAAGTATTAAATGTAATTCATTGGTTTGTGATACTAATAAATAATCAAGTATTGCTAATTGCGTGTCACGTGGAATGATTAGTGGTGATTATTGATTGATTTTTAATTATAATTAACAATAATTTTGGTGTGGCACCCAATTTTGCTTTTTGATTAAAAGTGATGTTAAAGAGGTTTCAATTTGATTTTTACTTAATCCCCATTTTGATTTTTATGATTTTCCAATATGAGAGGATTTGTCAATTCTGAATACTGTAAAATTTTACATCACCACCTTTAGTTTCAAAAACATCACATGGAGCCCCAAGCTCGCGAGCTTCACGAGCCAAGCAATCTTCTGTTTGAACTCGGCTCGACCCTGTAGTCAAGCTGACTCTAGCTAGACTCGACTCGACAAAATTTGAGCTAATTCCAAGCATTTGTCTAGCCGAGCTTGAGCCGCTCGCGAGCGGCCCAACTCAGCTGCCACCCATAATGCTTCCCATAAAAGTGTCTTGTAGGAAAAAATCTACATTATCCGGCGGCCACAAAACAATAATAGATAGACATTTGTCAAAGACTCAAAAGGATTAAACTATTCATTCCAGAGTTAAAAGTGATAAATCAATAATTCTAGAGTAATCATACGCATACAACATTTTTATACAATATTTCTCACATAACATTATGTGACAAAATATAATTGATTCATTTTAAATTAAAATTAGACTTACACTCAATCATCATTTACCTCATAATATTGTATGTGTATTGTGTAGTATTATTCATAATTCTAACCGAACTAAAACTTATCATTTTCCCTCAGCATTATTTATTCATGCAATTAACATTCACTCATGGTGTGTTTGATTTTACCACTTTTATCTTGAATCTAATTAGATTCACATAGGTTGTTTTTATTTTATTTTAAATTGTCACTTACCATTAGAAAAAATAAAAATTCATTACTTAAATCTTAAATCTTAAATTTTTTTATAAAAACATAAATTTAATTGTATAAAATATTCCTAAACA